>NC_080020.1:139638163-139875663 GCF_030020395.1 Manis pentadactyla
CTCTGCTCCCAGTTTCTTCATCCTAAGAATTGGTTACTGACACTCATCACATATGTTGTGTTAAGGATTACGTAAACTCTAATGCATAGTCATCTTTTACCAGGACATTGTTGGTGCTAGATTAATATTACTTCTTCTAAGTTGCATTAATAATGTAGTTGGTAATCATCAAATCCTGCAATGGTCTAAACAGATTTCTGTTAATATACTAGAAAGAAACAAAGACAGGAGGCAGAACAGTCACTGAAGGGGGTTCATGTTCTGTCAGCCGGTCGGCACTGAGGCTTCTGCTCATGGTGAGGGGGCGGTAAAGACAGAAGTGAGGGGACGTGGATGCTGAGCCTTACTGCAGAGAGAGTACTGACTGAGAAATCTGCCCCAAGCAGAAAGCTAGCTGAGGCCCAAGATGGGTTTACCTCCTAAGTTTTCATGAATTGTAAAAACGTCAAGAGAATGTCCAATTTCTTTGAATCATCGTTTCCTCCATGATTTGACACGAAGCATTCAAATCCCCTCGGGCACCCTGCTCTGGCACTGTTGTCCATAAACACCCGGGAGAAGCCTCTTAGGGACCTGGGTTTGTTTTGACAGTGCGGGCAGCCCTGACTACCTCTGAGTGAACTCGGGGCCTTTACTCTTGCTAAGGTGGATTTCCAAACCACTGGACAGCTGAGGACAGAATGCATTTTTGACTTAGAATTTGGAAAGTTTGTGCACGATGACAAGAAAAATTAAAATCAAGGTTCTTAGGATGCAGCCTTCTCCATGGACCATCAGTCAGTTCTACTTCAGTGACTCCTCTAGTGGGTGACTCTGCATTTTGTGTCTAAATATGTTTTTAGAAACACTTAAGTAGCATATGATACTGACAATTAGACAATAGTTCTCTGTAAGAATGCTGTTTTAAATTAATATGTCATCTAACCAGTTACTATACAATATGTGAAAAGATTCATATAGAAGTACTTATTGGCCAAATTTCATACTGTAATGCACACTTTCAATAAAAATGGGTATTCCCTACTGAAAAATAATGGCTGGATTTTTATAGCTACCTATTTACTAAAAATGTTGCATATTCCAATAATCACTAAGAAATCTTATGTTGTCGAGTGTAAATCACGTGGGAGAGGAGATTTTTTTTCTATTCACTTTCAGAAGTTCAGTAAACACTGAGTGGCCAAAAGATGAGCATTTGAGCAATGTGTCACTGCAAAATAAAACAGCAATTTTTCTTTTTGTCCTAATAATGTAAACATCTTCTATTTTAGAATTCATGTCAAGATTTAAAAAAATGTTCCTAGCCAATTCAAGAGCAACTTGTTGAATGAAAGGATACCAGAATAGACAACAACGTGCCAAAGAAAACGGGAGAGGTTTTTGGAAAGGGCCATGCAAACATCCAGTTGAATTTGTGGGATTAGAAAAATAACCCTAACTGTGAAGGGTCTCCAAGAGTCAGGTGTACTGAGGCCCTTCTGCACTTTTTACCCTGCTTGTTCCAGGAAATCTGGCCCATGGGACTTTGAATTGCCGCCCCACAGAGATGGATAGCCGATCCAGAGACTTGTTCCAGAACAATGACATTGAACACATCTCATTCATAGTCCCAAATCATATGGATAAACTAAAGTAATGCTCAGTAGAGTTCTCCCTTCCTCTGTATCTTAATCATCAATTCTAATTGTTTTATGACCCTTTGGACCAGTGACACCCAGAGTCAGTACAGTAAAAAGAGTCAGGATTAATTTAAATTTCTTGAGATGTGGAAAAACAATATTACATGCAATACCCTTTCCCCCCCAAGTTAGTGTGTATATATACACACATATACATACTTGTATATATACTTACATGCATATGCACACATATATATACATGTAGACATACATACATACATACATACACAAACATACATGAATATCCACATATGGGTTTTTCCTCTGGTGTCCAAATGAGTCAAACACCAGTATATAACTTACCTATGGTTTTCTGTTAAAATAAGTAAATATTACACTTTTTAGTTAACCCTTATTTTCATCTTCAATTCTGAAATAATACTTTTATAGTTTCAATGTATATGAATCCATGAGATTTTTCAGATTGCACTGGCAGCTTTTCCCCCTATAAGAGCTGTCACAAATATTCTTGGTCTGTATGTCTGAAAGGCCAAAATATGTAGCTTAAGGCACCTGTCTACCATTTTATTTGTTTTTCCTTTGTAATAGAGTAAACTTATTTTTTTCCAAACCTATACTGTCTGCCTCATGTCTAATCTCTCCAACCCTTGGTTAGAAAATTGGCAAACAAAATCTGATGCACACCGAGGTCTGGGGATGCCCAGCACTAGTGGCCATTCCTGACATTTGATGTGGACCCCACCATTCTCAGCGGTGCCCCAGCAGTCCCCAGAGAATATGTCTCTGCAGGCTGGGCTCCTGACTGCAGAAGCTGCTCACCATTGCCTATCCTTCAGAGTAATGCTAACAGCCTGTAGTTGGCAGGGCCCAGGGCTCCTGCTGGAAATGCGGGAAACAAACAGGTCTCACCGACCACAGACACTCAGCTCTGAAGCCTCGCCTCCCATTACATTTAAGGTTAACAGAAGTGGGAAATGCACACAATTAAACTTGCCAAAGCCTGGAAACATAATTAAGGGTCACTCCTTGAGAATTGCTCGTTAAAGATCGTCTTTTAATTGCTATCTCACTAGAATAGATCAGAATGAATGAGGTTGTCACAATTTCCCAGTCAATCTTGTAATGTTTCCTTTTCGTAATTGCTATAGAGAGGGTTCTCAGTTGAATTCAAGAGACTGCTCCCTTGTCCTGTCACAGGGTGAGCCCCAAATCCCTCTGTCCTTGGCCATGTCTGGGGGGTGACGTCTGATTCCCCAGATCCTGCTCCTGCCTCACCAGTACTCACACAGGGAAACTCAACTTGCGGGGACCCATCAGCCAGAATCACCTGTGATTATGTCTTCCTTTATCCTTTGCTCCTCGGCCTTTCCTGTGTCAGCTGGAAGCTTGGAAGAGTTACTTACGGCTGGGGACAGAGAATGCCCAGCACTGTGCCACTGTATGCCTGGATTGCCCCATGCAATGGCAGATGTGAGCACACTTTTGTCTACTTTGCGGGGTCTCTGCCTCACCCAGTGGTCAGCCCCCTACAGTCCATGGGTCAGATTTGATGCACCGCTCGTCTCTCTAAGGCTCTGGAGGTGAGAAAGCTTTTTGCACTTTCTATTGTTCAAACAAAACAATTAAAAGAATATTTTAATATGTGAAAATGACACGAAATTCCATTTTTAGTGTCCATAAGTAGTGTTCTACTGGAAACCAGCAACGCACATTCGTTTATGCATTGTGTCTGAGGGCTTTTGTAGCACAAATGTAGAGATGAATAGTTGCAACCGCAGTCATACAGCCCACCAAGCCCCAAATATTTACTAGCTGGTCCTTTATAGAGCGTTTGCCAGCCTCTGATCCAGTAGATCTGGGGTCATGACCTTAAACATTCACAAGGTAGGTGAAAGGTCAACGTGGTCCAATGGCACAAGGCAGGAACTGCAGGGACCGGAGGGCCACTGACACTGCTCAGTCTGCTCCAGCTGACTGTCAGCGTTCAGGGACCTTGGTTCGACAGGGATGGACTCGCCAGTTTTCAGGGTGAGACAGCAAGCATGACTTTTGTATGTGTGTTTTAATTAAACACTGTGTAGGGATACTAAATGTTTCTAAGGGCCAAGTACATGCATAGTCTGGACCATGAGCTGTGGCCCCCTCAGCTGCCTGCAGGACTGGACTGGAGGCCCCTGCTTAGGGTGACTGGCATAAATTTATGCTTGAAAAGGAGAACTGACGTCTTTAAAAACAGAACGCAAGTATTATGCTCCTCCCAGCTCTCTCCAGATGCACAGTGCATTTTCATAATTTTCTCTGAAGAGGTTCAGCCTGGTGTTTTCAAACAATTAATCAATTCAGGCTGGTTTTCAAAAATGCCATTGGTATAGGTTTATTATTAGACATTAAGTCATTGTCTAAATCACTTTGCTAAAGTAAAGATTATTCTTGCATAAAGAGTACCGTCACTCCCAGGTGGGCTTCACAGACGGTTTCATTCCACAGGGGAATTGCAATATCAATATATTTCTATAATTTAAATACATTTATATGAACATTTAGCACTCAATAAGTAGTTGATGAGCAAAATAAGTACTGAATGAATATAAATGAATCTATAGGTTATATATACATATACATGCGTGTGTGTGCATATATATATATATATATAGAGAGAGAGAGAGAGAGAGGATTCAGGGTTAGAATCACATGAAGTGATTGGAGCTCTGTTTCCATCTGGATGTTCTCAGAGATTTCCATCTTCTCCACCATTCCACAGGTAATCATGACATGCCTACATGGTGCTAGGCCTGTGCTGGGAACTGCTGATTTAGCCACTAAAATGATCATATTACAGGAACATGCCAGAGTGAAAAGGGTACCCACCTCTGGGGATGTCCCCTGGTGGGGCCCAGCCCCAGGGCCCTGCCTGTCTGTGGGGCCTGGACGGTGGTAAGTGTTCAGTAAGCACTGCCGATCGGTATTATTTTTGGGTGGGGTGTGAGGGTGAGAATAGGGTCTGCGAGGTGCTCTGGTCTTGGATGTGCATATCGAGTGGGGCAGGAGAGGAAGACACTCTGGGGAGGGGGCAGAGTGAAGGTGGTTGTGAGACGTCTGACTTGAGCAGAGCTGGGGACATCCAGGCCGAAGTCATCCCGGAGGAGTGTTTACAAGAGTCCGCATTGAGAAGTCAGGGCCCCAGGCAGGCAGGGTGCAGTAGGGTAAGGGGAGTGCAGATGTCAGGGAAGCAGGCGATGCTGCAGGCGACACCCTGGGTCCTGGGACAGGAGGCTTGGGATAGACTCTGGACCACCTCTGCACCTGAGGGAGGGCCATGGGGCATGTGCTGGCAAAGCTATGGGGAGAAGCCAGGGCAGAGCTGTGCCGTAGCAGCAGGGGGGAGGGGACCCCGGCAAGCGCCCATTTAGTGTGTGACCTGAGATGTGAAGGCAGACAGGGGAGCAGCTCCCAGGGAGTCAGGACCGCCGTGGGATCTTTTGGGGAGAAGTGAATGCAGATAGAAGGAGATCTGTTTTTGCCCAGGAGCTTTACTATGAAGGAAACGATGAACACATTGCGGGGTTCCAAACGGGGTGTGTGTGTGTGTGTGTGTGTCCACATGTATGCAGTAGGCACACTTGTTTAACATTTAGTTGGTGAAGTGGTGAGGATGGGTACCCACAGGTCACTTGCTTTCATGATGCCTGTGTACTCTCAGATACGAGTGAGCATCGTGAGCGCAGGAGGCCAGTGGCGGAGCCATCCACGAAGAGCACGGTGGTGGAGACATCACTCCAGTCCTGCCCTGTCACCTAGAAGAGTTCAGGGCCATCTGGTTCATGGATCTCCCCTCAGTAGGACAAACATGTTGGAATAAATGGTACTTAAGGTGTCCTGACCTGGTACCTCCCTGTTGGAAATCAGGATTGCAGTATGTGCGCACGGCTTGAATGCACAGCACTTCTCAGGTAGAGCATGTTGCAGCAGTTCCACAGCGGCCCCAGAAGACCAGCAAGCGGAGGGCAGATTCACCCTCCCCGGGACTCCTGACCTGTACCCAGTCTCCTTGCTGGCAGCAACAGGGTTCTTGTGGCCTGGCTGCCTGGGAAGTAGCTCGCCTCAGAACCCCTGTGACCACCAACCAGGATTCCCGGTCTTTCTCCCTATGTCCTGGCACTTAATCTTTTCATTTTACTTCAGACAACTCATCTTTTTATTTTGCTTCAATAATTCCACCTAAAAAGCACAAAACCTTCAGATAAAGGAAGACAACATTTTGCTCCTGTTTTTAGTTAAGCCTACCAGCATCCCCAGGATTGATTTTATTTTTATTTCCCATAACACGATAGCAGGCAGAGATGCGAGAAAACACAAAACCCACACACTTCTATCTCTGCATGTACATGTGTGTGTGTGTGTGTGTGTGTGTGTGTGTGCAACCGATGTTAACTCTGGAAACTTTTCAGACTCTTGTTTAGAGATGGGGACATACAAAGCAGATGTTTCTGTATATGCTGCCAGGGGCCTGTGTGTTCTACGGAGGGCTGCGTCTCCAGCCCGAGTTATAGTGTTTGACAGTTAGGAGATTTCATCTTGATTTCTCTGAAGCAACTCAGATCAGATTACCCTTACCATGAAGTTCAAAGTATCCAAAAACACCTAAAATATCAGTGTTTTAAAGTTCCCAATAATTTTGAGTATCTCAAGCCCCCTTATTCCAAGAGCAATAAAATCATTTGAAGGGATTATCAGTGATGCACAATCCTTATGTCCCATCTTTATACTGACTGGCCCGCCCGTTCTTTGTTTGTGTGTGTTGAGGCTCCCAGTGCCCTGCTCCATCCACTTCCCAGCTTGAAACACTGATTCTAGGAGCTGCAGCCGGAAGGAATCACCATGCCAGTCATTCGTCTGGTGCTGGCTCAGTGTGGAAGGTCCATCCACCGTCTCCCGCTGACTGGCATGCGGTCAGTTCTAGTTCCCAGCCCTGCCTGGGGTTCACCCTTGGTTCTGTTGAGATGTGTTCTCTACTTACCTTCTAGAATTGATCCTCGGGGTCATGGATTATTTTTTAAATTGCCTTTAATATAGTATAATCTACAATGAAATGCACACAGATGAAGTGTACATTTTAATGAGAGGTTTGAAAGATGGTTTTTTGAAAGGCTCACCTGCTGCCGAGCGTTCGGGGTGTCCCCAGTTCTTGGCAGTTAAAACCATCGGTACAGCTTCCACCCCATTTGTGCCGTGGAAGGTGCCTATCACCCAGAGGCTCCCCGGCAGCCCTTCCCAGCCAGTCTCTGCGCCTGTGCTCCAGCCCAAAGCAGCCGTGAACTGCTTCCTGCCACTGTGGCTCAGAGCTGTCTTCCCCTGCACACACGTGGGGCTCGGCTGTGTGCTCGATACGGGTCGCACTTCACCCTCGCTGTTGTGCGGACCTGTAATTTGTTCCTCTGGCTCGCCGCTCAGTACGGCACTGTGTGGGCCCACTGCAGCATCCGCTCACCTGCTGCCGAGTGTTCGGGGTGTCCCCAGTTCTTGGCAGTTAAAACCAGAGTGACAGTGAACATCTGTGAACAAGGCTTTGGGTGAATACTTTGGAGTAGAACTGCCAGACCACATGGTGAGTGAGGGTTTAGCTTTATAGGAAACCACCAACTTGTGTTCACACGTGGCTGTACCACCCACACCACGGCCAGCTGCGTGGCTGCCCCACCCTCATTAACCTTAGGATTGTCCCTCTTTCCTGCTTGTGGTCATTCTAATGGGTGCTCAGAGGCTTCTCGCCGTGGCTTAGAATTGTATGTGTGTGATGACGGATGATGCTGTGTCTTTTCCTGTGCATAGGTGGCCATTCCTTCTCTGGTGAGGCGTCTGTCTGGTCTCTAGCTCGCTCCTTTTAGTAAGATTGGGTCATATGTCTTCTTATTGAGTTGTAAATGCTTTTATCTATTCTCAACAGAAGTTATTTGTCAGATATTTGTACTGTGGGGATTTCCTCCCCAGTTAGTGGCTTGCTTTTTAGTTTTCTTATATCTCTGGAAGTTTGAATTTTGATGAATTTCATATTTAAAAAATTTTTGAAATAAGTGTTTCATTTTAAAATAGGTTTAGATTCACAGAAAAGTTGCAAAGACCCTCTGAGGGTGTTCAGATATCCCACACCCAGTTTCCCCTCTCAGGGCTCCCCACATCTGACATTTGCACGGTACATGTGGCACCGTTAATGAAGCAACACTGATATGATCTACTTTTCTCTGTTTTCCTTAGCTTCTCACCAAAGTCCTTCTGTCCCAGGAGCCCATGCATGACACCAAATCACATTTAGTCCCCACATCTCCTCAGGCTTCCCTTGGCAGTGACAATTTCTCAGAATTTCCTTGTCTTTTATGACCAGGCAGCTTTGAGGTCAGCTCTCTTGGAGAATGCCCCTCAAACTGGGATATTTCTGATGTTTTACTTCGGATGAGACTGGGGTTATGAGTTTGGGGAAAGAGGACCACAAAGTGTCATGAGAAGAAATGTGTTCTATCAAGGAGTTTTCAGTTTTATACTTTTCATGTCCTGAGAACTCTTTGACCATGATGAGGTCGAAAAACTTTTTCCCTACATTTTCATACAGAAAATTTTTATTTTTAGCTTTTACAGCTGGGTCTATGAATAATTTTGAAATAATTTTGTGTATAGCATGAGCTAAGTATAGTGAGTCTTTTTAATGATATGGATATTCAAGTTTTGCAGAACCATTTCTTTAAAAGAACATTCTTTCCCTATTGAATTGCCATGGCACCTTTATAAAAATCACTGGACCGTTTATACACTGGTGCATAACAGAACTCTCTGTTCTGTTTAATTAATCCGTGTTTATGCCAATAACACATTGTCTCGATTTCTGTAACGTTACAGTGAATCTTGAAGTCAGTAAGATAAGTGCTAAAACCTTGTTCAGCTTTTTTCAAAACCTGTTTTGGCAACACCAGATTTGCATTCCACATACATTTTAGAATCCAGTTTATCAGTTTCTATGAAAATCACCTGCTGGGATTTTTTTGGATTGTGTTGGATGTATGCACCCGTTTTAGGAGAAAGGCTGTGACATGATCAGAGAACATATCTGACATGATTTTAATCTTTTCAAATTCTGGGGAAACTCATTCTATAGCTCAGCATATGATCTATCTTGGTGAATATCCTTTTGGAGAATACTTTTTTCCTCTTGCGCGTTGAAAGTTGTTTTTGCTGGCTTCAGGACTTTACATGGATACTTTTAGTTGTTTAAGTGTGCAGCTCCATTGTTTCCTGGCTTGAATGATTCACCACTCAATTTAGTTTTTCTTCTATTCCTAGTGTGCTTTTTTACTCTGCCTGATTTTAAGATTTTCCTTTTATCTCAGACTTTCATATATTTTATTATGAATTGTCTTACTGTGCTTTTCTATGGAGTTTTCCTGCTTGGGGGTCATTGATCTTCTTGAGAAGTCTTTGCACATCACTGCATGCCCAGGGTGGTCAGCAAGGACTCCTCTCTCTGTGAGCAGGAGCTTCTATGGCTTCCAGGCCTGAACCTCACAGTTTACTTGTTGATCTCTGCCATAGTCGTGAGGTTTCATCCTGCCTATGCTCTTCATATCTTAGTATTCAACGGAGTTCAAGGGAACCTCAGTGAAGAATTCTGTAGAGCTGTATTTTTTCTGTGTAAAATTTGGGATCTCCTTTCTCCTTCATGGTCCAAGATGTTTCTCCATCTCTAAAGCTGATGCAATAGACATCATTTCATTTGTTCAACATTATCCCCAAGGAAGATAGTTCTGAGTTCTTGTTGCCCAATATCCAGAGAGTATTTTCTTTTCTCCTTTATTTTGTTTTATTTTCTGGCTATTTAAGTTGGGTATTAAGTTGGATCTTACAGCCTGTACCTAACCAGGTTGCTTGCTAAAACAAAGGTATCAGCATTATTCAGAGGCTTTAAATATGACTCCCAATTGTATAACCTAATGTCCAATATGTCAAGGACACCATGCAAAGTTATTTGGCACAAGAGGAGACAGAAAATTTAACTCTCATGCAAGAAAAGGCATTCATTAGATGTCAGCACTCAGATGGTATAAATGTTGGAAATAGAAGACAAAGACTTTAAGCAGCTATTATAACCATGCTCCAACAAATGATCATTAACTTTGAAACAAATGGAAAAAACATACAGCAACCATGTAAAGAAACAGAAAGTATAAATACAAACCAAATAGAAACTCTGTAGCTAAAAAACACAAAAACAGAGATTTGAAAGAGAGCAATTCAATTGAAACAAAACAAAACTGTAACTCTGGGATCTATTAACAATAACAAGAGCTCTAATATATAGTTATCAGAGTGCAACAAAAGAAGAGAGATAGTTTGTTGTTGAAGTTTTTTTAAAGAAATTGTAGCTGAAAACTTCCCAAGTTTGATGAAAGGTATAAATCTATAGACTGAAGTCAATTGACTGCCTAACAGGATAAACCCAAAGAAATCCATACTGAGACATATTGTAGTAAAAATGCTGGAAGCTAAAGATACACACACACACACACACACACACACACCCAGCAGTTTTAATCCCCAGGTAAAAATAATACATTAACTATAGGGGCATTATTAGAAAGACTAGATTTTTCATCAAAAATGATGAAGGTAGGAGAAAGAGGTACAACTTTTCTAAAGAGCTGAAGGAGGAGAACTGCCAGCCCTAAATTCTATATCCAGTGAAAATATCCTTCAGCAACAGAGATGGAGTAAAGACATTCTCAGATGAAGGGACAATCATTTGGTGTTAAAGGACCTAATCGAAGAAAAGTACAAGGAATGTTTTCAATATCAGGGAAGGATGCTTGAAGGAAGGTTTGAACATGAAGATTAAGGAGAGCAACAGAGATGGCGAATGTCTGGGTAAATATAATGGGTTCTTCTCCTCATAAGATCTTTGGAATGTGTTTGAGGTTTGAAAGTAAAATTTATAACATTTTCTGATGGAGTTTTCAATATATTTTGGTGTAGCGTATAAGACAACCATAACAACACAAAAGGACAGGGTAGCATGTATATTTGTAAGGCGAACTCTGTATTCTAAATAGGGTGTGAAAAGTTAAAGTATGTATATTATAATCCATAGAAAAACACTCAGAATTACACACACATGTACAAACACAAAATGTACATATATGCATATCTATCTAGATCCGTATCTTTGTGCATGTCTGTGACTATGACCATGTCTATCTATAAAGAGAGAGACTCAAAATTGCAATAGATGAATGAAAATGGAACACTAAACATATGAATAACTAACCCAACAAAGACAGGAAAGGGGAAACCATGGAACAAAAATGAGAAACAAAGAGAAAACAAATAATAAAATGGGAGACCTAAATCCAAATGTATTGCTTCAATCAATTACCTGAATCAATGATTAACTCAAATGTAAATGGTCCAAACATAAACCAAAATGAAATATAGATATTATTACAATGGATTAAAAAGTGACCCAACCATATGCTGTCAATACTCAGGGTAGTATGATAAAGGTAGCTTAAAGTAAAAGGATGGAAAAAAATACACCATGAAAACACTAATCAAAAAAAGTCTGGGGTGCCTTTGCTGATATCAGATGACGTAGACTGAATAGTGCTATCAGTCAGCCAGGCCTGAGGTTTGAAGAATGTTCTCCCCACAACAGAGAGTACATTCTTGTCAAGTATACATTAACTTTCACCAAAATAGTCCATACCCCTAGTCATAAAACACACTTTACCTAATTCAAGGGAATTGAAATCATGCACAATATGTTTTTAGACCATAATACAATTAAACTAGGTGCCAATAAGAGAAAACTATCGAGAAAATCTCCAGATACTTGGAAATTAACCAACACACTCGTAAATAATCCGTGGGATGAAGGTGCCTGTCAGAGGACATTAGGAATATTCTGGATACAAATTAAATGAAAACATACCACATCAAATCTGTGTGGTGTGCTTGAAACAGTGCTTTGAGAGAGATGTATAAGACTAGAAGTGTGCATGAGAATCTAAGAGAGGTTTCAACTGAAGATCCAAATTTCTTCGTTTAAAAGCCTAATAAGAGCAAAATAAACACAATCAACACAATTCAAGGAAGTAACAGCTGTAAGACAGAAATCTATGAAACTGAAAACAAAAAAATAACACAGAGAAAATGAAAAAACCCTGAAAACTTCTCCTTGGAAATGATGATCAATAAAATTAATAAACTTCTAGCTTGATTGATGAAAGAGAGAAATTAGATACAAATTACCAGTATCAAGAATGAAGAAGGTGCTATCAACTCACATTAACAGGATAAGAATCACACTGGGAATATCAACAACTCATCAACCAGAAATTACTGGGGAAAATGATAAAAGTGAGCATCACAATAAAAGACTTTGCCTCTGAAAGACAAGGTTAAGAGCAGGACATACAAACTACAGACTGAGAGAAAGTATGTGCAAATCCTATATCTGAAAATGGACTTGTGTCCATTTATATATATATTTATACCTATCTGTACATATATATTGTATCATACACATATATGCACACATTTTTTTATGTACAGATATGCACATACACACACACATCTATAAGCCTCAAAACTAGATGGTAAATAAAATAATCCAATTCAAAATGGGCAAACTCTCTGGACAGACATTTCACCAAAGAGAAGGCAAATAGCACAGAAAAAGATGCTCACTATCATGAGCCATTAGGGAAACACAAAGCCATGATGAGACAGGATCACACACCCCTGGACACGCTAGAGTAAAAAATAGTGGCCGTTTCAGGTGCTGGTGAAGATGCAGAGTGCTGAGCCATACCTGCCTAGCAGCCATGAAAAATGATACACCTTTCTGGAAAACAATTTGGCATTTCCTTTAAACTTAACCATATATTTACCATAGGACAGTACAAAAAACCTGTGCACAAACTATATAGCAACTTTATTTGTAACAGCCAAACAGCAGAAGCCTCCCAGTGTCCTTCGCTAGGCGAACAGGTTACAAGCAGTGGTACAGTCACACCACGGACTACGCCTCACTAGGATAAAGAGGGGTCTCCTGATTCACAGAGCAGGAGTGGGTCTCAAAGACCTTGTGCTGCGTGAGACAAGTCAGTTTCAAGGTGACACACAGTATGATCCATCTGTATATGTGTGATGTTCTCAAGCAGCCCAAACCCGAATGAGGAGGGTTGTTCAGGGTGAGAGTGGAGGGGCCCAGGCGACCATCAAGGGAGGGAAGACAGAAGGTGTTTGCTGATGGAACTCTTCTGTGTGATGGTGGCAATGTCTGTGCATAATGATGATATCGTGGTAATATTGCATAAGTCTGCACATATGCAATCCACACGATAGAAAGACAATCCTGCTCTATGAGAATTGATAAATTAAAATCAAGGGAAAAAATCCAAAAGGCCAATAATAGCAGAGTAGTTTGGTAAATTATAGTAATATCACTTGCTAAAATAGTAAAAGGATAATCATAGAGATTGTGACACTATGAAACAGCAAATTCATACTACTAAGTGAAAAGGGTTACACTACAAAATTGGGCATTATATTTTGATCTCAGAAAATTTTGGCATGGAATAAATAAATAAAAGGGAATACAAAGAGATGCAAGACATTAGCTTTGCAGAATTGTGGGTGATTTTCTCTTATGTTTTTTTTCCAGAATTGTTATAATGATGGTATATAATTTTCACAATGTTAAAAATACTTTGTCAAATTAATTATTAAATTTTGCTGAAATTGATAGAATGCATACTAAACCTCATATAAATTTGTTTATGCATATTAATGTACATAGAAATGCATAAATATATAAAGTATATCCTATATTTTAAAAATCAATATATATATAGGCTGGCGTGAAAGTCCTCAGTTTTCCTCCTGAGATATAATTTTATGACTTTTTTCACATCGCACGATGGAGTGAAGGTTTAATCAGTAAAGTGCTCGCTATAGGAACTTGAGGCAAAACCAAAGAAATTTGTGCAAAGTGAGAAATTGCGTCTGAATAATTTTACAATGAAGACTTTAACATTGTGAATTAATGGTGGAAACAAGCCTTGCTTTCAGATCTCAGGATTATGTGGCACGAGCAAACTTGTGTTTTTTTTAATTAGATGGGAAGGGGAATAAAATCCCTGCTTCATACCACTGGCGGTTTGTTTCCTCTGGTGGAAAGCAAAGGAGGCCGATTCGAACAAGCTGACAGAGTCTCAAAGCGCCAAATATCTGATAATTTCCCACTTTCAGCCTTCGGGAGAAGATGCTGCTAGTATCGGTCAAAATGCCCTTTGAGAACTAAGGGGTAGACCCGTGATTAAAACATGTTCTAAGCCACAAAACCAGCAGTGGCCACAAGTCTTTGTCATTATCGGGATACATCATCCCAGCCAGCGCTGGTGAAGTTGTGCTTGGAGCAGGGCGGGCACGCGCATGAGCATGGGCTCCCGTGCGGACACGCATGCGTGCAAGCACATGCACAGCCTCATACACACGCCCACAGCACACACGTCCAGGCACGCATGGCCACTTCTGCAGCCTGTGTCACAGACCCCGAGCCAGGCACTGACTAACGTGCAGAAATAGGCATGAACTCAGATCAGTGGCGTGAAAGACAGTGGAGGGAGCACCTGGCAGAGCCGCAGGCCGAGCCACTGAGCGCAAACCAACGCGCAGATCACCAACATCTGCCTGTGCGCCGCGCGAGTGCAGAGCCCGCCCGCAGGCTTCTCCCTGGCCTGGCCCGAGCCCCGTCTGCCGGCAGCGCGGTGAGTGACCCGTAACTGTGGCCGAGCCGTGGCAGAGTGAGGACCCCCGTCTGCCGCTGCCCGCTGTGCCCCCGTGGGGGCCGGGCTAAGTTTTCAGTCAATTAGCGGAGCGCTGCTTCTGTCCTGCCAGCACCCCCAGGCTCCGCTTACGCTCAGGCTGGCGTTGGGAGGGGGTGGGTTTGAAGGAGCATATTGTGTTGTTTTTTTCTGTGACCTTGTGACACTGTTGGGCAAATGTTATCTCAGAAATCTCAGCGATTTGCTAAAAAGCCAGCCCAGCCTCGGTGTCTTGGTGGCCTCTGAGTGAGTTGGTGGGGGGCGGGGGAAGCCTGAATGAGCTGTTTGCTGTAAAGCCCCTATTTGTATTTTTTGACCTTATATGTGGTATCCCTAGTTTATTAATTTATTCATTTTTTTATCCAGTTCCTTTAACTAGGACAAGGCAGGGGTTGAACTAACACAGGGACAGATTTATTGGGTAAAACTAGTTTATTTATGTGGAGAAGTTGGAGTTCCTATGGCTGGGATCCTCACTGAACTTAAACCCCCTGATGATGTAATTGGCCTGTTGCTGGGCTGCCGCTTCCACACCTTTAGGCAATAAGCTATTAGTGCACTATATAGAGAGCTCGGCCCAGCGCTCTGGGAGAGGCAGAGATGCTAGTGCTCGACCTACTGCAGGAGAACAAGCCGGATAATAAACCCTTTCACTCCTGAGAAATGTTCTGCTGTCATTTCTTTGCTCACGTTGAATCCATAGTGAACTTGCCCGGGGCTGGAACCCATTGGCAGGGCAACTCCAGTGAAGCGGCCGGAGGTGGTGTGACCCCCTCGGTCTCAGAGGGATAAGAGGCATCTCAGTCAGCGTAAGCCTTCCTAGCCCACAGATATTCACCGCCTGACTCAGTTTCCCTGGACAAGATAGGAGAGAGCAGGACCTGGGCACAGGGCAGGTTTGCCCGAGGGTGCCCCCAAGTCCAGGAGAGGATTCCTGCCTCGGCCTCCCCTTCCTGTAGCAGCCAACATACCCCTGCTTCTCTGCTGTGGGATACCAACTGCCCCTCTAGCCCACACCTGGCACCCTCTCTCCTCCTGTCTTGTCAGTGGGTTTCAGGCCCGGGCAAGTTCACTATGGATTCAGTGTGACCAAAGAAATGACAGTAGAATGTTCTTGGAGTGAAAGGGTTACACCCAACTTTATTTCCAGGTGGCAGGTCAGTCACTAAAATCCCGTGCACACAGAGCAAGTCTGCATGCAGCAAGCTGGTGTCTGCCTCTGGGCCCCTCTGTCCACACAGTCATCCCGTGGAGCCATCCTCTGGGCTTCTGTCCTTGGCACTGCCACCACTCCAGCCTCTGCTCTCTTGCAGTCATGCCACCGTGTCGCACCCAGAGCACTGAGCAGAGCTCTTTATGTAGAGTCAACAGCCATGTATTGCCCACAGGTGTGCAGTGAGCTGGTCACCCAGGGCCAGGTGAGAATCCTGGCCACAGGAACTCTCATTTTATCCACACCTCCCCACACTGGGAGATCACACGCAGTTCCAAGTGATGTCTGCTAACCCAAATCACCCTCCCACTAAGGAGTCCACATCATTTTTATTTAGAGGTTTTTGCCCTGACCATGCAGTCTGTGGAACCTTCTGTGCCCATCACGTCCAGTCCCCAGTAGACTGATTCTCTCAGGGTCTGTGGCTCTAAATAATTGCTTTGTTTCCCATTTGCTTCCAAACTAAAAACTCTCCTTTCTGCTATGATTAAAAGTGGTTGAGTCCCACCTACAGTGTGGTTTTCCATTTTTCAAAGGAAGCATTTAAAAGGATGATGCCATCTCCCCCTGCCTCTGGAAGTACGTGGCTTTGTCCCCAGGACGTTGGTGCTGGCCACCCCCTGCAGTTCATCCTGCTTTCCTGAGCCACCTCACCCTGTCCGCCACCCTCTGACCGGCCCTGGGGCCTCTGGTGAGGTCACCTTTACTCCCCTCTCATCTGCCCAGCCCCTAGGCTCTATCTCTCCACAGTTCATAGACTTTTCTTGGCGTTAAGCAATAAAATACTCACTGGGTCTGAGCTGGGGTTAAAAGATTTCTGAAAATTTCATTGCATGACAGCCTGTCCTGCGTAATCCCTCAGCGGGCTCATGTTCTGGGGCAGAGGAGATCTTCTGTGTCACTGTGATGATCTCAAATTACACCTGTCTCCCCTCTCCACCATATGGGGTGTATATCCCCTGAGGCTCAGCTCCCTCTCTTCCACAGCTTTTAAAGTGGTAACATTTGGCAAAGCCAGCTCCGTGGGGAAGGGCTCTCTCCTCCATAGTGCTGGCCGAAGGGGCCACCAAGGCTGAATGCAGCAGCTGGCCCTGGAGCTCTTGTCTGGGGAAACTGAGTGAGGAGGCAAGGAGATCTGTGGACTAAGAGGGCTTTTACACTGAGACGCCCCTCATCCCTCCGAGGCCTATGGGAACCACACCGCCTCTGGCTAGTTCAATGGCATGAACCGTTTTACCTGTGAGGTTCCTGCCTCCCGAGGGCCGGCCTGAAGTTCCTGGGGCTTGGGGCTGCCATTTCATTACACAGCTTCGCCTGTTGGCAGGAGGGATTCAGCTGCGCAGCCCATCTAGGGTGTCCCTCCCCCACTGAGCCTGCCCATCTCAGCACTGCCCAGGGGCCTGACAGGGGCAGAGATGCTGAGGAGCTGGGTCTGGGCCAGCTGGAGGGAGCTGGAGGGGGGCGGCCGGCATCGCCATCACTCTCTGCTAGGAGCCATCGCTGCTGACCTGGGGTGGGCAGCTGTTAGAGGGGCAACCGTGCAACAGCTGGCTCCACGGGGTACAGGGAACAACCCCCAGGCCACACCCAACTGTCCAACTGCAGGCGAGGGAGGACAAGAAGATGCCCTAGGCACCTGCTGGCTGCCCAGCATGCGAAGGTGAGGAAACCATTCTGTCCACAGCCCGGATCTCCGGGCTGAACCATGATGGCAGCTGGCCCTGCAGGCCTGACAGATCCTGCCTCCTGATCTGCTACCTGCGCACTGACACCTCCTCTTTGGGAGTGTCTCTGCTCTGTCCAGGGAAGGCTGGGCCCCGCCTGTGCTGGCGGTGGCTGCGCTCTGTGGTTCTAAAGGAACTCTCAGCGACCATACCCTGTGCCCTGCCATTGCTGCCTGTGCTCCTGCCTCCCAGCCCCAAGGGTGTGGGTGCACCCAGGGCCGTCCCTGTGGCAGGAAGGCCCTGCAGCAGCCATCTGCGAACCCAGTCAGAGGCTGGGCAGCTCCTTGGGGCCAGCCTGACCTTTGCCACAACAGTGTGGATGGCTGCTTCGCGAGCTGCCTCCCGTGGCTGCACCTTGAAGCTGAGGCTCAGCATGTTCTGATGGGTTCGGATCTGTCTTGTCCCTGGCTCATCTGCTTGTGCTGGTGTCTCTGGGTCCCCAAATGCATCGTCTCTACATGCTGCCACTGCCCTCTGCTGCTGTGTCCATGAGGGCTGCGTCCTTTTTAAAGGTGGGCTCAGGCGCCTGCTAAGCGGGGAGCTGAGGAGCACAGCTTTGCGTGTTGAGTCTGTCCTGACCCGTCGGCAGGGCCAGGGCATGCTGTGCGAAGCCAGCGCTGATGTCCCCTAGAGCATCTGGGTCCCATAAAACAAAACCCAGGACATAAAAAGTAAATAGCCAAATAAGCATCAGTGAGCCACCGAGGCTGGACAGGACAGACAGGGCAGCGCCTGGGCAGCGCTCGGTGGTAGAGGCCGGGCACTGTCCTCGACCCCATCAGTTTTTCACGGTGGGGGCTGTGTACTTGAAACAGATTTCTTTTTTAATGGAAGTAAAATTCACATAACAAAGTTCTCCCCTTACAAGTATACCATTGTCTTGTCAGTGGGTTTCAGCCCCGGCCAAGTTCGTTATGGATTCAATGTGACCAAAGAAATTGCAGTAAAACGTTCTTTGGGGTGAGAGGGTTTATTACCCGGCTTGTTCTCCCGGTGGTAGGTGGAGCACTAGTGTCTCTGCCTCCGCCCAGAGCGCTGGGCCAAGCTCTCTATGTAGCGCAATCATAGCTTATTGCCTAAAGGTGTGGAAGCGGCAGCCCAGCAACAGGCCAGTTACATCATCAGGGGGTTTAAGTTCAGTGAGGATCCTGGCCATAGGAACCCCAACTTCCCCACAACCACTCAGGCCCTTACAATGCTGTGTGACCACCGCTTGCATCCTCACCCCCCACCCACCCCCAGCCCCTGGTGGCCACGATGCTTTCTGTGTCTATGCATTTACCTCTACTGGACACTGTATAAACGGAATCACACAAGATGTGCCCCTTTGTGTCTGGCTACTTTCATTCAGCATCATGCTTTTGAGGCTCATCACGTGGCGGCATGTATCCGAGCTGCATTCCTTCTATGGTTGAACAGCATCCTGCAGCATGGATACGTGGATGTGCTTGTTCTTCACCAGCTGTTGGATGGTTGGATCATCACCACCTGTTGGCTATTGTGAAAAGTGCTGCTGTGGACACGTGTGTGCAAATTTGAGTATCTTTTTAATTCTTTGGTGTGTACCTAGCAATGGAAGTCCTGGGTCAAGTGGTAATAATTCCATGCTTACCTTTGTGAAGAACCTGGGTTAGAATATTGAGGACCTTGTGTCTTCCTGCTTCTGCTGACTTGCCCCAGGGGTTCTTGTGATGCCTCGGGTCCATGAACGCCCACTGCCGCTGGCCACGCACTGGCTGAGCAGTGGCTGTTTGCTCTATTCAGTATCAGCAGTATTAGCTGCGTGCTTTCTGGCCCCCTCCAGGATTCAATTCGATTATTGTTGTCCTAGGGGCCTGAGAAAATCCTCACTGGTGTGGTGGCGTGTTCCCCACCTGCCTCATGATGATGTAACAGCTGCGTGATGAGGCTGTGGTCCTGGTGGGTCATTCATAGTTGTGTGCCTCTAGGGGACTAGCTGGCCATGTTTGAGAACCCACAGGAATAGGACCCAAAGGGAACTCACAGCAAGAAACCTGCTCTTAAGGACGTGGTGGTTTAAAGTTACCCCAAAACCTGAGTAGTCCCCAGTTTTAAACAGTCACACACACAGCATGATTGTCCATACCTTTGACATAGAACAGATTTATAATTAATACTTTCTGTTACATTTTAAATTTTGATACAGCTTGGAAGTCATGTTAGTTCTCAAGATTCTTTGGGATAGATGCTCCTTCTGAACCCAGGGACCAATTATGACCCAAACTCATGTGTTCTCAAGCTAATGAAGAGCTGGGACTGGCCAGTTGTGTGCAGTGAAATCCCTCCAAGGTCCAGACTGCTGTGTCTCCACCAGACCGACTCACATTATCTGCACTGTGGCCTTTAAGTCTTTTAAAACTTTCTCACAGTCTGGAGTATTTTGTATAGTGGCTTATTTTGCTGATTTTCTCCCCTGACGGATGGAATTATACCGTTATTTATTGTAAAGATCACAATTCTAGCCACTGTAATTTCTCATGCTGTGATGAGATTTTAACAGGTGTCTCTAAAATCCAGCCTTCATGTCGAGGAGGACAGTGCGGGGCTTAGCCATCCTGTCAAACGAGACGTTGCTCTTACAATGGAGCATGCTGTTCAGGGTGTGCCCTTCTACAACCAAGGCCAGCATTTTTATGCATAAAAAGGGAGTGGTGGGCTACCTACAAAGTGTGGCAGTATGTGACAGGGATGATTCCTAACCAACAAGCTGGAATCCCCACTTCCAAACACATGCCAGGCCCATCTACCCTGTCTGCCTGGGCAGTTTCTGCCTTGCTCCAGCGTCACTGCCGAGGGTGGCCAAAAGTATTTCCAGTTATCCTCTCAGAATTGCCATCAGCCCGCAGCATGTCATTTAGACAAGTATTTGTCCTTTGAGGGTATTTTTGACTTGGGACAAGACAACTTCGCAACTTCAAATGGACGGAAGGAAGTCTGAGCAGCAGGATAGAAGGTGGTAGTGTGTGCATGTGTCTGTGTGTCAGGGAGATAAGGATGCTGTGTGAATCACAGGGTTGAACACAGCTTCTGAGGGGCTTACCCATGGGCAGGGTGTTCCCAAACTGTCCCATGAGCATCATTGTCAGGACACGGGTGCTGCTGGTGGGTGGAAGCAGCCACAGGTGCTATATCCTCACCCACCGCAATGGGGGGCCTGGCACAAAACGGGCAATCAGCAAACACCTGTTGAATGCGTGACTGAACGGAGGTGAACGAGTGAGATGCTTTGAAATACAACCAACAGGCCCCTGAAGAGCACTAAGATGTTACTTCTTTGAAGCTTTCTTTACTCTTCAGGGCCACATCTGTGCAACAGTCAAAGTCCATCTGTGCACAAACAGGCCAGCTCAGGCACCCTGACGACCAAGGCAGGCACAGTGATGAGCAGGAAAATGCTAGGAAGATTCATCCGTGGCTTTACTCACATTTTGGATTCAGCTGTGTAACATGAGAAAATTAAAATAAAGGGTTAGCTTATCTTTGTTTCCTTCATGTTTAAGGAATCTAAAGAACAAAATCTGAAGTTCCTCCTTCAAGAATTATGTAACTTTCATCCTGCAGGACATGCACAGATCCACGCTTGCACCTGCGTGGCTCAGTGTGACCCACTGCTGGGGACATGCCCACCCCGCTACTCACCTCCCGTGTTCGTGAACACACACAGTGAGATTGATCCCAAAGCAACTGGAAATACGCTGCAGGGCAGTGTACAGTCTAGAGATACAGACGTGGAGACAGGGGGATTTCCACAATGGATGGCGCCAGTCTGAACAAGAACTGCCTGCATTAGCATGGTCCTTCTGGGTGAAAGCCACATGTTCATCATTTCCTATAACCCGCTGCTGTGGACTGATGACACAGAGGCTCCATGAAATTAGAAAGAAATGTGAAATGTGAAGATGCTGTCTGTTTTAGCATTTTAGCTCCTCCTTTCCTCTGGTTTTTTGAGGATGAATTCAGTGTTTTACTGAGGTTATTTATCTCAAAATGCTGAGCTGAGACCTGGCCCTGCCTTGGGGATTATTTTTTGTCAACACATACCATTCTTAGGTTCAAACTCTCTGTTACAATGGCAGACAAGCTAAGCACAGGGCAAGTGGCTCTGAGAAGGCATGTGTATGCACAGCATGCTTTAAAGTAACTCCTGACCCGCAAGAGTGGACGTGACAAGCAGGCAGGACCTGGCCTAGGACTGGGTGGGAAGATCCATGCTTCATCTGGGCATGGGAGGAGGTCACTGCTCTGGGCTGCGCTGTGCTCTCCAGTTATGTACCTTCACTTGCATGTACCTTTGAGAAAAACGCATCATGGAAATACACATTCTGGGCAGTGTTCTTGTTTCCTGGACCTCATTTGACAAGCAGAACCCAAGTATTGGCATGCACCCCTGTTGGTGTTAACACAGGACAGTGTACTGCTAAAGCCATTCTTGCTCTTCCTGTATCTTGAGCAGAGAGTTACAGCCTGAAAAAAGTATGTGCCCTTGTGCTCAGCCTTTGGGGTGTGTGTGAAGCCTTCCCTGTTATTTAAACATTGACTGAATGAAGGGAACCCTGGTAAGAATGGAACGCCATTATACTGGTCTCCTAGGTTGAAGGAGGCAGCATTACAGACCCCACATGTTTGATTCACAAAAAAATGAATGAAATACTCCTGAGACATTGATTCTAGGCTGGGGTCCTCATTTTAAGAGCATGGGGAGGAGGGAAGTCTGAGCCGCCCCCAGAGTAGTGCAAGGACAATGGTTTGTGGTCTGAAGCCCTGAGGGTGGTGGGGAGCTGGTTTTCTGTTTGCTGATTGGGCCTCCGAGATGAGTGGCTTCTAGGGGCTGCTGGGGAAAGGGATCCCTTGTCACTGAATCCCAGCTCCGGCTGCAAGCTCTGGGAAAGTGAGGTGAAGGCAGGCAGGGCCAGCTGCCCTCAGGGCCACACTGGCTGTGCAAAGACCAACCCTGTGACTGCCTGGGGACCACGTGCTGGGAAGGCCACCTGTCCACTCAAGTCCCAGTGGGAGTGGGGCAACTGAAGCCGTCCCAGGAATCTGGGAGTGGGAGGTATTCCTCGGAATGCCTGGATGGAATTTCCTTCCATCTGGACAATATAAGTTTGGAAATATATATATACTTTTTGCCAAAAATAAGGAGTCAAACAGTTTAAGTGAATTTATACACACACACAAATATACATAAGCAAACATACACACATACATACATGCACACTTATGCAGATGCATATAAATAAATAAATGTATGTGTGTGTGTACGTGTAATAAAATGCAAAAATCCTAACTGTACAACTCCATGAGTTGTATAGGACATCCAGATCAGAAACTCCAACTTTTCTAAAACCTCAGAATTTCTGGCTTGTAAACACATGATAACCCCCACCCCTGGGCATCCTCTTCTGGCTTTTATCACCCTTTGAACTTCATATAAGTGGCTCTACACAATGAGTTCTCCTTTGCATTTGTCTTGGGGTAAAGCTTGTTGTTTCTGGTACTAATCTGTTCTTATATTTATTGTATAAACGTGCCAACATTTATTTATTTTCACTCCTATTGGGGAACATTTGGGTTGGTGCCATGGAAGGCTGCTGGGAGCATGGCTGTATCAGACTTGCTGCACATATGCACACACTTCTGTTGGGTGTACTAGGAGTGGGTTCCGTGGTAGGCATGTCTGGCTTGGGGAGGTACAGCCAAAACAAGTTGTTGTGCTAGTTTACACTCCAACCAACAATGTACGAGAGTGCCAGATGCTCCCAATTCCCACCCCACTGGGTGTTCTTGGTCCTCATTTTCTGTTAGCTGTTCTGATGCGTGTGCATCTGTTAGTATCACAGTGTGGTTTAATTTGCATATGACTGATAAGCGTTCCCTTATCAGTCGAGCTTTCCCTCGCTTAGCTGCCATTGAAGATCCCTTTCGGTAAAATGTATATGTGACATGCACATATTTTGCTGATGGAAAATATTGGTTGTTTGTTTGATTTGTGGGTATGTTTTATATATTCTGGATAAGAATCTTTTGCTGTATTGTAAGTGTCTTATCCTATTCATTCTCCTTAATGGAGTATTTTGGAAAAGAAGTTCTTCATTTTAATTGAATGTGGATTAGCAGTTTTCTTTTATAGTGGTTTGGCCAATGTCCTGTTTAGGAAGTCCTGGCCTACCCCAAGGACATGAGAATCTCCTGTTTTCTTCATGAGGTTTTATTATGTTACCTTTAACAATTAGTTTCATCATTTTTAAAAAATTAATGTTTGCATATAGTGTGAGATAGGAGTCAGTGTTTTGGGGCTGTGGAACAGTTTCAGCACTGTTTACAGAGAAGAGCACCCCTTCGCCCACTATTGCATGGGCGCCTTTTACAAAAATGAGGTGATTTGCGTGTGTGGCCTCTCCGTTCAGTGCTAATGATCTATTTGTCTATCCCTGGGCAGTATCCTCCTGTCTTAATTTCCATAGCTTTAGAGTGAGCTTTAATCTCTGGTAGTATAAAATTCATTAGCATTTTTGTTCTTTCAGGACATACTATGTTCTAGATCCTTTCCCTTTCCTAATAAATTTCAGAATCCGATTTGCACGTGTAAGAAGAATGTTTCGCTGTGGTGGTAAAGCTCACGTGTGTACGAGCTAGGCTACGACGCTTCGCCGTGTGATGCGAATCTGCTGTGTCCTCTTCCTGTTTCCTTGGTGCAGCAGTTAATAAGGGAGGTCTGATAAAATCCCTAGAGTGGTGTGTTTATCTCTTCTCTTTAGTTCTGTCACCCTTTGTGCTAAAACTCTGAAGCAATGCTTTCAGGAAAGTAGGAATTTAAAATTGTTGTGTCTTCCTGTTGGCCGTCATCTGGAAATGTATCCATTTGTCTCCAGTAACACTTTATTTCATGAAATCTCCTTTGTCTATTTTTAGTGGCACTGCCTCAGTTTACTTTGCTTAATAAATGTCCCATGTCTTCTTCCACAGTTCAATACAAACATGACTGTGTTCTGCTATTTACAGTGCATTTTAGATATGCAAATCTCTTTGTCTATATTCTAGATGACACTTCTTTCATCCCTTTAAGTAGAATTTACTTCGTTTACATTAGAAGTAAACTTTGCTATAGTTGGGCCTCAATCTATCACCCTGTTATTTGTTTGTAATTTTGCCATTTGTCCCTTTATTCCTCTTTTTAAAATTTCTTTTGGATCAAATATTCTTGTTCCTTTTATTTTCCTCTTTTATCAAGTTACACATCTTATGCTTCTTTTGGGGGTTGTCCTAGAAACTCAAAGGTGCATCCCTGAGCTGTTGCAAACTGATTTAAGTTTTGCATTTATAGCATCCTGAATAGTCAGGGCAGGAACTCTCTCATGGTCTGACATCACTTACCCATGCCCTCCCCTTTTCTAGTCTCATCACATATTTTTACAGATGTACTATTATTATATCTATACTGTGGTATTATTACATCTGTACCACTATTATTATTTTTCTGCAAAAGACTTGACTTACTTTTGTTTTGATTGTCCTTCCCAGTCTCCTTCATTCCTTCTGTGCTGTGAGAATCATCGATAATCATTTTCTTTAGCAAGAAGAATTTTTTTTTCCTTTTTAGTATTTTTTATAGCTAAGGTCTGTTGGGGATGAATTCACTCAATGTTTGCCTAAAAGCATTTTGTTTCACCTTTTAATCTAAGTCAGCTTTATTGAGGTAAACTCAATAAAGTTCCCCAATCTTAACGGAAATGCTGACGCAGGACTTCTCCGTCACCCCTCAGAATCACTGGGTGCCTTTCTCAGGCAATCCCTGCCTTCCCTCCCCGCCCTTCGCCCCCAGTGAATCACTGGCTGCTGGTCAGTCTAGGTTTGCCTAGATTTTCCTAGTCTTTCCCCGTGAGCATAAGGCATTTCAGATTCGCCTGTGTTGCTGTGCATAATGCCACCTATTCTGTTCCTCTGTGCATTTCACTGCGTGGATGTGCCACAGTTGGTTCATGGTTTGTACCAGCACGATACATCTGAGTTGTTTTCAGTGTGTGGCATTATGAATAAAGTTGCTATAAATGTTCATGAATACATTTTTTTGTGGACAGAGGCCTTTATTTCTTTTGGATAAATACCCAAAAGTGGACTTGCTTTAAAAGTCCTTAATTATTTTCCTTGTGTTATCACTGGGGAGATTTAAGCTGTATAAGAAAGAGAAGTATTTTCCCAAGCGGTTGTACCATTTAGACCCCTACCAAAATTCACAAGAATTACAGTGGCTCTCTGTCCTCACCAGGACTTAGTACTGTCAGTTCTTTCAACCTCCCTGTTCTGGCGAATGAACAGAGGTATCCAAGTGTGATTCTGGTTGGCATTTCCTTCATGACTGATGATACGGAACAGCTTTCCACATGATTGATTTCAATTTCTTTCTTTTGTTGATGGAGTATCTATTCCAAATTTTCACCCTTCTCAAAACTGGATTGTCTTCTTATTGTACTGTAAGACATTTTACATATATTCTAAATATAAGTCGTTTATCACATATATAGCTTTCAAAAAATGTTTGCCTAGCCTGAGGCTTCCTTTTTCCTCCTTTTAATGGTGTGTTTGTAAAAGAAAAAACATTTTTAATTTTTTATAAAATCCAATCAATTCATTTTTTTCACATATGGTTTATGTTTGCCTAACCCAAAGTCATAAGCACTTTTTCTCTATTTTCTTCTAGATGTTTTATAGTTTAGCTCTTATATTTAGGTACATTATTCATTTCTAATTAATGTGAATGTTGTAAGGACATTATATTTATTGATTCCCACACAGTTATCTAGTTTTTCTAAGACCATCTGTTAAATAAAATATCACTTCTCCATTGAATTACCTTGGTATCTTTGTAAAAAACTGATTTATCAGATATATGTAGACACACTCTGGACTCTTCATTATGTTCCATTACTCCATATCCCTCTATGTCAATATGGCATTGTCTTAATAACTTTAAAATACTGTTTAAAACATGTATTATAAGTCCTCCAAATTTGTTCTTAATTTTCAATATTATCTGGCCATTCTGAATACTTTGCTTTCTACCTAATGTTATAATCAGCTTGTCGATTTCTATAAATGAGTTTGCTGGATTTTTATTGGGATTACATTTAAAAATACAGATCAACTTATCAAAGAAGAATAGACTAACAAAATTGAGTTTTGCATTTATTTTGTTAAATTCTCCTTTATTTCATGTTATGTTACTATAAATGGTACTTTTCAAACTGATTTCTAAATTTTATGAAGTGTAATTGTACACAAAATATAATTGATTTTTAACTATTGACCTTTTATCCTAAGACTTTGACAAACTCATATTAATTCTAGTAGTTTTCTTGTGGATTCCTTAGGACTTTTACAAAAATTATTATAGTGTCTGTGAATAAACACACCATTCTTTCTTCCTTTCCAGTCTCTGTGTCCTTAATTCTTTTCCTTGTATTATTGACTGGCTGGAATCTCCAAAATGATACTAAATAAGACGTGATGCGAGCAAAATTTTTAGTATTGCTTCACCTGTGGGTAAAAAACATTGTCTTTCACCAAAAAAATGTGATGCTCTTCTTTGGGTTGAGGAAATTCCTTTTGATTGCTGATTTGTTGAGTTTTTATCAGTGGGAGGAAATTCTCTTCTGTTTCCAGTTTTATTGTGAGCTTTTTAAGAAACATAATAAATAGATGTTGCATTTTGTCTTTTCTGCCTTTTTTAAGGTGTTCATATGGTTTTAATATTTTAGTCTGTTAATAGAGTTAATTACATTAACTGATTTCCAAATATTGGGATGACATAGCTTCTCTGAGGTAAGTGCCACTTGGTTATGAAATATTATCTTTTTAGAATGTATTTCTGGGATGAATTAGCTAAAAGTTTTGATAAGAATTTTAGTCTGTGGGTTTATCTTCTTGTAATGTCTGCCTGCTTTTGGTGTTAGCTTCATAAGGTGAATTGGGAAGTGTTTACTCCTGCTTTATTTTCTGGGAAAGTTTGTGTAGGGAAAGGGCATTGTCCCTTATGTTTGATGTAGTTCACTCCTGTAGCCATCTGAACATGGATTTTCTTTACGGGAGGGTTTTAAAATACACATTCAATTCTTTGATTATTACAAGGATATTCATGTAATCTATTTCTTCTGAGTGACCTTGGCATTTTATATTTTTCACAAAATTTCTTCATTTCTTCTTAGTTGTCATGTTTATAGACATCAATTTGTTCTTAACATTCCCTAATGGCCTTTTATTTTTTCTAAAGGATCTACAATGATATCCTGCCTTTTATTTCTGATATTGGTGATTTGTATCCTCTTTATTTTTTAAGTTTGGCCAAAGATTTATCAAAATTTTATTGATTTTTTCAATTAATTACCAGTAATCCCACTGAATTTTTCTATTTATTTATGTTTACTACTTTATTGATTTCTGCTTTTTGTTATTTTCTTTCCTTTGCTTGTGCTGGGTTTCACTTTCTCTTTCTTTTTTTTCAGGAACATCTGCTAAGGTCACCAAATTTAGGCTGTTTTTATTGTCTAATATAAGCATTTGATGATTCAAATATTTGAATCAAATATAACAAATATAAGAAATTTGAAGTTGATTCAAATATAACAAATTTGAAAAGTTGTTTTTCCATTTTTATTCAGTTTAACATAGTTTCTAATTTCTCTTGTGATTTCTTTTTCAACTCATATTTATATTGTGTATTATTTAATTTCCAAACATTTATGGATTTTTCCAGTTATCTTTCAGTTATTTATTTCCAGTTTAATTGCACTGTGGTCAGAAGACTACTCTGTTTCACTTTGGTCTTCCTAAATTTAGAGGTTTTTTTTTTTTTTTTGAGAATATGGTCCACCTTGCAATGTAAAATGGACACTTGAAAGTGTGTTGTGCTGTTGGTTGGTGAAGTCTTCTATAAACACACATTAGTTCAAGTTGATTGAATCTTGTAATAGAACACTTCTGCCCTTCTACCCTTGTAACTTTGTCACACATTCTAATTCCACAAACAGTATAAAGGCCACAACATGCCATTGTTATTTTTTGCATGAATACTTAAGAGTCTTTTAAATTCATTAAACTATAACAAGAAGTGAGAAGTGCCTTTTGTATTTATCCATGTGTACATCATTTCTGGTGTTCTTCATTACTTCATGTAGATTCATTCTCTTTCTGCTGAATAAATTATTTCAATATGTTTGTTCTTCATGTCTGCTGTTCATAATTCTTCCAGCTTCTGCATACTTATTAGTTTTATTTTATTTCTCCATATTTATGAATGACATTTTTGCTGGGTAAAGAATTTTCAGTTGACAGTTTTTTTCTTTTAGTACCAAAGGATGTTTGTGCTGTTTCTGGCATGCACTGTTTCTGAAGAAATCCACTTTGCTCACATCTGCCCCTCTTTATGCAGTGTGTCTTTCTCCCTCCTCTGGCTGCCTTTAAGATTTTCTTCCTATTGCTGTTCCCAGAATTTTGATTATGCTATTCTATTGTGTGTTTTCTTCAGGCTGATTTTGCCTAGGATTCATAAAGCTTGTTTGACTAGTGGACTTATGGTTCTTATTACATTTAGAAAATCTTGGCCACTTTATTTTCAAGTATTTTTCTTTATTCTTTTCTTACTTCTGAGATTCCAGTTGGATATTGTCCCACAGATTCCCAACACCATGTCCACTTTATTTCAGTCCTTTTGGTCTCTTTATTTTGTGTTGTGGTTTCCAACACTACATCTTCACATCCCTGGTTCTCTCTTCTGCCTTGTCCGTTATGATGGTATTCTAACCCAGTGGATTTTCACTCAGGTATTTCTCTATGGCATCCCACATGTCTCTTAGAGGTACTCTATTGCTCTCTCTATCATGTTTGTGTTTCCCTTTACCCTTATGATCACATTTTGAATAGTTGTTTCAAAGTCTTCTGTCTTCTAGCTTCATAATTCTGTCATTTCTGAGTTTGTTTTACTGATTTATTCTCCTCATTAGTAGTCTATTATCCTTCTCTTTTGTACATCTGGCAATTATATAGCAAGTGCTAGATATAGTTAATTTTTTTATTGCTGGGTTTTGTTGTAGTCCTTTAAATGCTGTTGAGATTGCTTCTGGTGCAGTTGAGGATGGAATCAGTTGGAGACTTTTAGGCTTTGCCAAAGTGCATCCAGACAAGCCATTGCTGTTACTAAGTTAGTGCCACTGCTAAGTTGACAATCTCTGAGTATTCCATACTATGCTCTGACCATCATGAAGTCTGCTGGTGGGAAAGTGAGCAGTTCTAAACCTTGTGTCAACTCCAAAAATTGTTCCACCTATTTCCTTCCAGTGGACACTCAACCCATGCAGGTTTCTCTACCCCAGGGTAGCCCTCTGCATTGGTCTGCCTGCATTGTTCCTAAAGAAAAGAAATAGTATGTATCAGATCACTGGGGGAAGTTCCCTCCCTTTGGGATGCAGTTCATTTTATCCTTAAGTGTTCACAGTTCTCAAGTTCCTTTACAAAATATGATTTTTCACATTTGTCTTATTATTTCTAATTTTTACAGTGAACCATTAGCTTTCATGACCTTGTACAAGCCACCTAGAAAAATGGACATTTCTTATGGACCGAAGTCTGTAGGAAAAAAAATGTACTCAGTACATAGATGTCATCTCACCAAACCATTTTTTTCAACCAGGTGGAATCTATCTATTAAATTTAATAAAACAGTAGTGTTACTGAGGAATCTGTGCATACACCCAAAGGAGCCAGATTTTACACTCTCCAAAGCTTATTGTCTACTGAAACATGGAGAGAAAAGACCTTCCTGCTTAGGTCGTGACTGTGAAGCAGGGGAACCCATTCATGTTCCCCAACATCAGGCAGAAATGAAACACCATGTGGCCTGCCTGAAGAAACAGTCTGAGAAGACCTGCCTTTACCTCTCCTCCCCCTGGTCACCTTGCTCTCTGTCTCATTCCTGGGCTCTGTTGACCCTGTACTTTATTGGCTACTCCCTGTTCTTGTGTTTTGTGCTTCCTCTGGGTTTCACGACTGGTTCCCCTATTGGGTGTTTCCCTTCAGTGGTGCCTCCAGCGGCCTTTATCCCATCTTCCATGGTTAGCACTCAGCCAGTCCTTCCCCTTCACCTCCTGCCCCATATGTGTGCACCAGGCTATCTCCCTCGTAGGCTGGTTTCAGCGCATGAAGATTTAGAAACTGAACAGAGAGGCTCCTAGCAGACACAGAGCAGGACCTTTGGGAGAATTTCAGAATCTCAGATGCATCCAACCAAGACAAGGGGAGAGAAGGCCTCATGGGCAGGGAAGTGTTGGAAACATTTGGGATACATGAGTTACATATGTGAGGACTAGTCACATGAGAGAAGAGCATGCTAGATGGAGGGGACACAGTGAGCAAAGGCATGGAGTCACAGGATAAAGTAAAATTTTAGCAGGGAAGTAGAGGGAAATCAGCACTTTTGAAGAGGCTGCTTTTTGTCCCTAGAGGCCAGAGAGAGAAATGAGTAGTTCTCTGCTGGTGTGTTTGAAGGCTCCGAGGCAGAAAGCCTTCATTTCCTTATTGTGCTTTACTAAGTTCATGGTAGAGTCTCTGTCTGCATAGATGGCTCAGGTCCTAAATTCAGTGTGTCAGATAAAATTGTACACAGCTAAGCTGTCCTTTAAAAATCTCTTCATTCTCTAAAAAAGTACAATCTACAGAAGAAATGCTTTCTCAGAGAGCCATAGCCATCTTTGTCCCGGTGCTGTTTCAGAGTTCTGGTTTGAGAATGGATGGAGGAGCTGGTTTACAAGCAGAAGCCACATTGTAGAAAAGGTTCATAGGTAATAACCAGACAGACTCACTCTCAGTGCTGAGGGATCTTTGTAGAATCCACACGTTAATTGCAGGTATGCCGTGGCCCACCGGGACCTGCTCAGGAAGGATGGTGTGGGGGCAGTGTAATTGTGAGATCCGAGAAGAGGCTCTCAGGACTTCCAGAGGGAAGCGCCTAGAATTTAGTTTGTGGTGAAGACACGTGAAAGACTCCACAGGTTAACTGGTTTGAGTGCTGAAAGTTCAGAGGTGAGGAAAGGCAAAGCAAATGACTGTGTGCCTGGGAGGATGATGAGGCCTTAGCAGGAACAGGGCTCCAGGTGCATGGCTGCTTCTGGGGTGTGAAGGCGGGGGTATTGTGTTAGCAGTGCCCGTGGGTACCGAGCGAGAGATGCCTGATGGATGGACAGACACAAGGCTGGATGCCCACTGAGAGCTGCCTGCATGTGAGACTTTTAGAACCATAGGCTTAAGACAATTTGCACATAGCCAGAGACGCATGGATGGATTTGTAGCTCAAAGGAGCCTTGGGAAACTGATCAGCTAGGTGCTGGCCACAGGGAGGCCATCTAAACTACATTCCTAGATCATGGCACGTATGGGCCAAGCCATAGTCTCTTCTCCTCCTGTAATAGCTCTTGATTGCTTTGTCCTCAGTGGGCATTCCTGTGGGGCGGTTGTGACCATGCTGACCCTGACCTGGTGCCGTCTTCATCGCCAGGGCTCTGGTGCGCTTCTGGAATGAACACATCAGCAGGAGGCCACAGCCAAGGCCTCCTGGTCACTCTCCAAGCACCAGCTATGCACTGGAGGGCAGATCTGGAAACCCACCCATCCCTCAACTTTACCAGAAGGTGTTTGAGTTCGGCCCCTCGGAAGGACAAGAACTAATTCCATTTTGTTGGTAAAGAGAAAAGTGTAATCGTGTTTGATTTGCATAAACAGTGCTTTTCAATACCCCATTATATACGTGTGATCCACCAAGATCTGTGCTGTGCTTTACCTGAACACTATATAGCCTTCTTCTTTTCTCTTTCCCCTGAAAGTTGCACAGTTCATTTTTGCAACATTTTAATGTAACATTAACACCATATTGTGAGCCAGACCTCAGAGTTTACATAATATCCTTGGATTGATTGCATGCGGTCCTATGTATAAATCATAGCGTATCACAAATTAGAAATTGCTTCCCTACCTTGTCCATGATATTTACAGATAGTGTCATAATTACTAAAGTATTCATTTTCACAGTCTCTCGGCTTGGCTCCCATCTCATTTATTATGGTCGCATTATTTCGGTAATGCCATTTATTGGCTGTGCCTGTCAATATCAGAAAACATTTCCTGTGCTCCAGCCAAGCTGTATAATAGATACAAAGTTCTGTGAATCACATCCCTTACCATCCTGTCAGTTGTCTGTGAATGAGACTAAACGAGGATTTTTTTCATATGTATTTATAAGATGCACATATTTACTGTGGATAGAGAAATAGCTCAGAGACTTAGACGTGCAGTGACCATGGTTGACATATAGTGGGCTTTGATTTTCATTTGTAAAATAAGATCAGCCCATATGAGGGGCATTTAATCTGTGTTGGCAGAGCCCTGAGTTTCCCTGGGGGTGACCTGGGGGGTCTCTGAGCACTTGGGGCCTCCTTCCCACACGACAACAAGAGTGGCTGCTTTTGGCTTTCTGTTTCAGGAACCCGCGCATAAGATGTTCGGAGCAGTGTTTCCCCACGTCTAATAGTCTGTGATCTCATGAGAGCCTCCCAGACTGCATGCCTGTGAGTCAGGGGCCCTCGAGGCCCTCCGCCCATGGCCACTGGGCATGTGGAAGCGTCCGCGGGGTGAGGACAGAGGGAGGGCCCTGTGTCACGAAGGACGCATGCCTGGCACGTCCCTTGAGCCTTGGGCTTCAGGAAGCGGGGCTCCCAGAGTCTCGTGCTTCTGAGGGGCGGGCACGAGGACACCCGCACGAAGGCCTTCATCAGTCAGAAGTGTGCGGAGATGGCGCGGGGTCTAGAGTGAGGCCGGCACCCTGCAGCTCGGAGCCTGGGGCCGGGCTGGCAGCCACAGACTGGGCAGCAGGGTGCCAGTTCCCCTCTCCTCTGGGAGGTCACAGTGGCTGGCTTGCCTTCCCAGCGGCTGCCACCTGCGGAAGCCTGAGTACACGCTGAGGGAAGAATGTCCAGGAGAGACACATGGCAGGTGGAGGGTGGTGAGAACGGGCACCAGCACAAGAGTTTCCCTGAAGGGCACGAGTGCCTGCATGTGACTCTGGCCAGAGGCTGTGCGGACCTACCTGGGCAGGTGTTGGGACAGTGGCCTTCAGAGCCGTAAGGTCAAGGTGTGTTTGAACAGGCAGGAATGTCCACCTGTTCTGTGGTGGTGTATGTGCAGCTAGGGAAATGTGGGAGATGGTGACAGTGGCCCAGATAATCGGGCAGGAGGCGCCAGGTCCATTGCATGCTGTGGCATTCATCTTCATCAGGCAGGGAGAGCAGGAGTTGTTTTCCTGATTCTGGAAGCTGCTTTGCACTGTTTGCGAGCCCACTGAACTGCCGCTAGTGCCGCTTGCTGGGGCCCCCCAGCCCGAGGAGCAACCTGCACGCAGCGCACAAAGGGAGCGGCGGTCTCAGAGCCAGGCAGTGCGGCCGCCCCGTGCTGTCCTAATACCAAGGCGCCTCTTCCGGCTGTGGTTAGCATCTCTGTCTGGATGGCTGGCAGCATAGGCTTTCCACACGGCGCAGGCCACCTCTCCTGGCACCAGGGCCACCTGCTCCCTCGTGTGCTCTTAGATGTGATCGAGGGGCACAGCTGCCCCGTGGCCGCGTCTTTCACATCTGCCATTTCCAGTGCCCAAACACAGCCAGTCACACCGCCAACGGGAAACCCCTTCTCGGCTTCGGTCAGCTTTGTGCATTGGCACCTTCCCCCTCAGGGCGCAGGTCCTTCTGACACCGAGAAGTTCTGTGGCTGACTTCCTCAAAGCCCATGACTCACCTCCTGCTGACAAAGTTTGGTAGAAAAATATCACCAAACTTTCCCTTTTAGAGCCCAGATTTGGCTGTGGGCCTTCTTCTTTTATTTCCCAGTGCTTCCAGGATAATGAAGACTTCTCAGCTGAGCGTGTAAAGTATTTTAGACCCCAGATGACTACAAACTTTCCTCCTTTTTATTTCTGTCCAAGAATTCTATGCTCCAGGAACTCCAGACCACATGCATTTCCCTGCATCTCCGAACCCCTCCTTCATGATTTTGGACCACTTTTCCTGCCCCAGCTTGGAGTGCCTGCCCCTCATGTCTGCCCACCTAAGTTCTTGCCAATGCCCCACCGTGTCATCCCCGCCCCCAGTGCCCCTCTGCACTAGGGTCCCTGGACATCTGCCACCTGCACCATTCAACCCCTCCCCCTGCCACTCCCCCCCACGCGCACACAGTTGCATTTGCTTTTCGTTCTGAAAATAGCCAAAACTACATCTTCCCAGAGCTAAGAACACACACAGACAGATTCAGTCTCCAGGACTAAGAGAAGAAATCCACAGAGCTCCTCAAGGGCACACAGAAACTCTTCAAGATTCTCCCGGAGACCGGAGCTGTCTTCCTCAGGAAAGCAGCAGCACAAAGATAAAGGCGGATGACGTATTCAGGATCCATCAGCCAAATGAGAAAAAGCTCAGCTGGGGAGCCGTGTGTGCTGTGTCTTCTTGGCGTCTGTCTTCTGTTTTCAACGCTGGAGGACAAACAGGAACCTCCCAAGGTCCTCAGCTGCAAACGGCTCCGAACAGCCACCCCACGCGTGATGGCCACAGTGCTTGGAAAACACTGCACATTTATTTTCGTCTAATTTGTGCATTTGTGAGAAACAGTTTGTTTGCCTACATTGCACATGAACTCTCCAGCCTTGTGATAAGGGATCCATTTCTATGTAACAAATGTGTAGATACAGGTACACAGTCTATAGATTTTAGGTGCCTCTGTTAGTCTGGAAGTGATTGATTTCCCTCTCCCCTTTAGGCAAGCTGCATGTAAAGGGATGAGTCCAGCAGATTCAAACCAAACAAACTGAAGGCTGAGGTTTTCCTGACACTCCAGACTGGAAAGCAGAATGCAGTCAAGTCGCTTTTATTCTAGCTCACTAACTTTAACAGTAATGCAAATTCCCCTTGGGCTCATTTCCATGTTTTAGTAGCATGTCATTAATGGCCTTCTAACCAGCCTCTTTATGTTCCGGTGGCTCACCAGGAATCCCTCTCTCTTTGCTCTTGTTTGGAACTGCATCCGCAGCCCCGTTCCCCATTGCTCTGATGGACAGCGTGGTCATGCACATGTGTGCAGCACCCCAGCTGGGTCATCCTGTCTCTACCTGTTTCTGATCTAGAGCCTTCTGTGGCCATTCCTCAGGCCCTTCCCCTTGTTCCCCTCTCTGGGAAGCATCTGTGGCATGCCTCTTCGTTTAAAGGTTGTTGAGTGCCCTTGACATACTCACCCCTGGACATCTCTTGGGAATTTTCCTCTGGAAGTGAGCCCTGGGTAGCCGTTATGCAGATGAGTAAATTAGAAAATGCAATGTGTGGTATGCAAGCACATAGCATTTACCATACATTCCAAAGTTACCTGTATTTACATAGAAATGTTGAATTGTATCAGATGGAATGTTTTGGTAAGCTGTCTGTAAGGTGTCTTTTTATCTAAGGTGGGTCTTCTTCTCCTCGGCACCATTGATGTTTGAGGCTGGATAACTCCTTATTTAGGGTGGCTGGCTGTGCACCCCTGCCTGCCGGATGCCCATAGCACCTCTTCAGTGTGACAACCAAAATGTCTCCAGACACTGCCACGTGTCCCCAGGAGGGTGGCAGTGTCACTGCTGGCAGAGAACCACTGATCTGAGTTTAGGCACTAATTAAGGACAGGGATCCCATGCCAATAATATAGAAAGAAGAACACAGAAAAATGAAAGGAGTTTGGAGTCCAGCATGTTGACGACTGTCAGAATACATTAAATACATCACATTATTCTGATGCAGAACATTCCTTTTGAGTGATTTGGTATGTGTCTGCATAACAGCAGTTTCAAAGGAAAATAGTTTTGCTTGAAGTTAGAATTTATCCAAAGGTGAAATAAGAGAATCACATCCAACATTTGCCCTGGAAAGATTTAGAATTCTTTTTCTCTTGACAGTAGAGGGAGGTGGTTTTTTTTTCCTTCCTTCCTTTTTAATTTTTTTTCACTTTTGGTCCACTAGGGATATCTCAGATTCAGCATAAAGTACTGATATTCCACAAAAGACAAGTAAAAAGGACGAATGCTCAAGCTCTCAGTTGCAAATATTGTGCAGAAAGATTTCCCAGAGTGCCAAGAAGAAGAATTTTTTTCTTTTCAGAAAAAAGTGCAGAAATCTCTGTTAACTTGCAGAAACAAAAGGGATATAGGCACTTAGCTGTCACTCAAAAATAGTTGCAAGGAAATCAGGGATCTGTTGCCAGAACCTGTTTAAACTAACTGCTGTGCTTTGCTTGGAAGTTCCCCTGAAAGTAGGCGGTTCCCCAGGTGTTCAGATAAACTCAGCAGAGGCTCGTGCACAGCCCCAAAATGGCCCTCGCAGTTCTTCGCACAGACCCAGAGCGACAGGTGGCACAGGGGCTTTGATGGGACTGCCCAGGCCCCAGCAGCACCTTTGGCCTTCCCATGGCTCATGGCCATCCTCCCTTCAGTCTGGTGCAGGTGGCAGAAACCCTGTTCTCAGAGCCATCCTCATTCAGACCCCAGGGTGAGGAAAAGACCGTGCATCAATGGAATGAAGTGGAATGAAATTACCTGGATTTTCAAAGCTGGCAGAGCCCCGTCCGCAACGAGGGCCCTAAAGCAGCCCAGTCCTTCCATCTGTGAATGGCAGTGCCTGCAGCTCTGTCCCTGAACCTCTGTTATTGGCCTCCCTCCTAACTGAGAATGCAAAGCCTTTTTCCTGCTTAAGGAAACATGTATTAGTCACTTAGGAGAACAGCCCAAGCGAAGTGAATGTCGCTGTTTAATCCCATGCCCTGGATATCGTGTCTCCTGATTGGGAACATTAATTACATGGTCTTGGGTGTAGAGGGTGTTTCTAGCCATGGCCCCTTGTTGGTTATAAGCCACAGCGGAAAGCCGCACCCACCTGAGATGTGGCCTGTGCATCAGCCACAGCTGTGCTGTCCTGGAACCTTCCCAGTATGGATGTGCTGGCTTCGTTCCTGCTGCTCTGAAGCTCTGACCACAGAGGTCAGAGCCCTTGCTCAGAGCCCTTGGTGTCCCCCTGTACACCTTCCTCCTTCGGCTCCTGGCCCGCCAGCGCCCAGCCTGACATGGCCCAGTTGCATCTTCTCACAGACTCTCTGACAGGCTGCTGCCCAGGTGGGTGTCCTCTGGCATCTCGCCTGTGAATTAGACTGAAATACCTTGTAGGTAATAGTCTTGCTTACACACGGAACACAATCACTTACCCTGGTAATGGTCCACTTACCAGAAGTCACACTTTTCCCTTCAAGGTGGCCTGTCAGATCACACATGTGTCCATCAGGCTCGGGCAATTGGCCCAGCTTCCTGCCATGGTCGGGCTGCCATGTGGCAGTTGACAGGCCTAGGACCCCCAAGTACCCTTCTGGCCATGCTGTGGCCATGCACCGTCACTGCACGTCCTCTGGCTGGAACACGATGTCCGGCTTTACATCATATAACATGCATTTGAAAGCTTCTCAGGCTTCAAGGGCTCTATCCTGACCATGTCCTCAAGATTCCCAGAGACCTCTGGATACCTGGGCCGACAGGGGACCCTCTGACAGCATCCCCAGCATTGAACTAGCTCTTCGTCCCTCTGACGATACTTTTCCTCACCATGGAGCCTCTGGAAACACACTGTCATTCATTTTCAAATTATATCTGTAATAGCCAAGGTCACCAGGGCCTTGCCAGGGTCATGGGAGGTGAGGTGACTTGCCCAGATCTCCTTGTGAATGTGGATGATACTGAGTAGAAATCGGTGCCCTGGAGGGACTGTGCTCCGGGATGGAGGTTCTCCCTGAGGGCCCTGCCCACACCTCCTCACCTGGGGCTGGGTCTCATGGCCCACGCGGCTTCTTCCCATCTGCCTTGCTTTAACCCTTCTGCAAAGATAAAGAATAAAACAGGAACAGAGCACATGTATGCCCTGGGTCAGCTTTGTTTATAGTCTTATTCTTTTAAGGCCTTTGCTCTGGGAACTCTAATTGGAGAGACACTACCTTCCACTTAAAACTATGATTGCTTTATACTCTATATGCGGAGTGTGAGCCCGGAGAGGCTCAGATCATTATCAATATTCTAGCACCCACAGAAAAATCAGTCAGGCCCCGACCAGTTATAAATCCTCTACTCAGGGTGCATTTGTTGCCAGCAAAGATGATCCTGATGTAATGGAAGCATTTAATGTAGAAAATGTTGTTCTATTTCTCTTCTTGATAGCTCCAGACAAGGAGGGCGTTGAGGTGGGGGAGAGAAGCTACGGAGAACGGCTGCCCAAGGAAAGCAATATGTTTGCAAGGCTGATCAATAAGAAGATTAACTTAACCAAGCAGAAGACTTATCAATCTTCTTATTGATCAGTTTAGCAAACGTATTAGTGTTCTGGTGTAGCCTTACAGGGCTGTCCAGGCCTCACTTCATCAGGCAGACGAGCTCTCTCCATGTTGGCCAAGGGACCTCTTGCTGAAGCCATGCATGTGGATAGGAAAGGTCACCTCTCTTTTCTTCCTGTGCAGACTGTCCCCAGAGAAGGCGATGGATGCAGAAATTGAAATGGTATTATGGACGTGGCTCTATGTGCTGATCCAAATTCCATCAGCAAGCTCTTGCTTAGAAAGTATTCCTGTGACTCTTCATTCAAAAAAAAAAAAAGTGTAACGTGAACTTTTATTTGTTGAATATTTAGTGGAGACTCAAAGAAAACTATTTTAAATATCCACCTTTGTGAGGGACCCAGTTGTGATAATATAATGTTCCTTATACTTGAGTGTTGAGAAATAGATTAGTGGGCATCTTTGGAATCAGCATAAACACTTTCATATTTTTTTCTTTAAAAACTAGCTTTGGAATTTTTTGGATAAATGTCAAATACTTTATTCTGAGTCTCTGGGAGGAAATAAGAAGTTTTGAAGTGATAGTTATGTAGCTTTAAATGTTTTAATTTATCAACCCAATAAAGGCTCAATCTTTTGGCCCTCTATGTGAGACGGATCTGTCCTGTCCCGCTAACGGGAACCCCCTGAAGGTGGAGACCTCATAAGATAAGAGGGTGTCATTTCCACAGGCTTTGGGCACATTTTATTCATGGCCCTAAGGAAGTAGCCAGTCCCAAACTTAACTATTCATAATTAGTATTATCTGCAACCTGAGTAATTTTATTATAAAAATGAATTCCCTTCCTAGATAATTCTATAATAGTTTGCCTCATTTCATAAAGGATAAATACCTGGTCCAAGACCAGTTGCCTCTCATTTCCCTTCAATACCTTTGGAACTCCAGCCCCATTCCAGAGGGACTCAGACACCATTGCATCACAACGTGCTAGAAATGGGGCGGGTGTGCAATTCTTCTGGCAGGGGGAGAAAGTACTGAGATACGAGGAGAAAAGGAAACAGCTAGAAACAGCTTCTCTGTTTCTCTGAGAAGCTCTTGGACTGTGGGGAATTCCTGAGAACATCCAGGATAGGAGAGAGATGCTGGGTTGTGGCTGGCGATGCCAGGAGACCGGTGACTGGGCATGGGGGCAGCAGTGGTGATAGCTGCATTGCCATCTCCTGTAGCTGTACAGGCAGATGCAGGAAAAATCAGGGGGTCATCTGTTGGTGAATTCACTAAAAAATATTTATGGAAAGCTCCATATTTTTCCAAAAATTGGGGCTGAGAGATGAAAATGCATGTTCTCTGCCTTGAAAAAATTCAGTCTGGACAGAGAATAAGTCCACGCTACCCATTTGGAGGGAATCTTTAGGGGATGGCCCTTCTCCTCTGCCTGGTGCAGGGAGCAAAAATCACCTGGATTGCAGCAAGTTTTCCTCATGGGAACTTACCTAACAGATCACTTCAGTGGCCTCTGTTGGTTGTGGAAAAGCAAGGCAGAAATCATCCTTTTTTCGGAGAAAGAAAAGACAGAATTTCAGCGTGTGTCTGACTTAGATAAATTCACCTCTTGATGTGCAGAGCTCTGCAAGCAGATGGAGTAACCAGCTCGATGGGTTTAGGGGTGTGGGGACAGGTGAGCAGGAGGTATGTGGCAAGGGAAGTCTGGTGGCTTTTTGGGACCAGCCAGGGCTCTGGTTCTTTCCAAGTCTGTTTGAGGGGATGCACTGCAGATGACGGCAGCATGCTCAGTTTGCCCAGATAGAAAAGCACACCTTGGCTGCAGACCTCTGTGGACAGGATGGGGCACGGCCTTGGTCCAGGTGGGCCCGAGGTCTGAGATGCTGATGGAGGCGCTGGGGCATCTTCCCACACCCACCACAGGGAGTGCAGGGCTCAGCCCTCACGTCAGCAGCCCTTAATACACACATGAAGTGACCTTGGAAACCTGGGCGGAGCCCCCATGTGTAGCGGGCGGTTTCTAGGATGTGCCAAGGCAAATGCATGATAAGTCCTACTCTCTTCAGACTTTTTGATTCACAAATTATGAATTAGTTTCTATCTTGAGATTTGGAATTTAGGATCATTTGGGGGAAGCACAGTCATTTTAGGGTTTTGCAATCCTATCTGTTAATTCGTAAAACCTCATTCTAGAGGATTTTTTTTATCAAAGAAAAACATGACACTGAATCATAGAATACTGGTTTTTAAAGGGTAGCTTGCAAGTCAACTAGGCTCATATTTTTAAAAATGAGCTTTCTACAAATTCTGGATTTCTAGGCCCTGCTCCAGACCTAATGAATTAAAAGGTCCGGGCTAGGGCCCAGACTACTGAATTTTAACAAGTCTTCCTAATAATTCTTACCTCTCTTTAACTCTTAGAGGCAAATTGTTCAACAGGCTTTAAGTATTTTGCATGTTACCATGTTTAGGTGCCTGGAAGTTTACATATAAGTTGTACCTATGCTTATAAAATGTATACACATGCATATGGTTATAGATATGTTGATTTAGCACTTAGTCTTCCTGTGAATTGCATGGGAAGCGCTTGATTCATGCATGTCTTTAACCCAATACAGACCTGTGGTTAAGATACAGCTAAACCCTCACACAGTTTTCATGGAGACTAAAGAGTTAAACTCTTGCGGCTACAATTTCTCATCACTTAGAAACCTCATTTTCCTTATCCTGGTGTGTGGTGATTACAAATCTGGACAGAAGGCAAAGAACCTTGTAAGAGACCTTGTGGCTATCATGCCAGGCCCCCTGTGCTGGTGGCACCCTAGCAGGGCCCACTGCATGGGGTGGAAACTCAGGCACCGCTGTGGAGTCCAGGGGGGCGTCTTCTATATTGGTTGTGCTCCTGAAATGGGTAGGAGTAGGGTTTAGGAGAGCACATGCCTGAGAAAATGATGCTTTAGATTCATATTAGAGTGGCTTTTGTGAAATGAAAATGCTGACTGCATTTGTAGAGTTGGATTTTTACATGCAGGGTTATTCAAAGATGGGTGCCCACCCAGGAGATGGGTTAGCTCCTGACAGGTCCCATCCAGTTGGCCATCCCACCTTCACTGCTTGCTGAGCACGTGCGTGTCCCAGGGAGCAAGTAGCATGGGCGATGAGGCTGGGAGCCGGGCTCCGGGGCAGCCTGACCCTGCGGGCCAGGGAGCAGATATCAGGGGCCAGGTGGGGTGCTCTGTGCTGAGCATTTCCAGCAGGGCCTGGGAGCCTGGCTGCACAGGTGTCGCTGAAGACAGAGGATCATGGTGCTGACCACCCTCGTGGTGGTCCCCGCCCTGAAACAGCAAAGTATGTGCTTTATTTGTAATCGCATCCCTCATCTAGAAAGAGAAGAAATGGTGAAGTTAAACGCCCACAAGGAGTAGGAACCTGAGGGGCTGTCTCAGGCTGGGCTTCTGGGAAAGGCCTCGGACAAGGGATGTGGTGTGCAGGCAGTTTGCTGGGGAGACGACACTGAGAACAGTGACCCTTGGGGCTGTCCTGGGGGCCTTCCTGGGGGCCTTCCTGGGTACTGTCCTGGGGGCTGTAGTGGGGGCCTTCCTGGGGGCTGTCCTGGGGGCCGTCCTTGGAGCTGTCCCAGAGGCTGACCTTGGGGCTGTCCTGCCGCCTGCCTGCTCTCACCATCATGTTGCTGTGGTCCCCTGGGAAGAGGTGTGACCTCGGGTGAGAAGACTTTCTGGGCATTCAGCAGGTGACATTCCAGCAGCTGGGGTGGGCACTTCAGCCCAGAAAAGGGGTTCTGGTGGAGGATGCACAGCAGGGGCACCCAGTCCCATCGCCAGCCCATGAGGGAGGCCCCTTGGCCAGTCAGCTTGTTCTGTCTTGGCCTAGTTCTGGAGCTTCTGGATGTGTCTTCCTGTCCCTGAGGTAGATTTGCCTTTCCGTATCTGTCAGCCATTCCTGATCCGCAGGCGAGGGGGAGCTGCTACAGGGCCGCCTGGGACTCCAGCCTCTGCTGTGGAAGGCATTTGCTCCTTCCATCCAGAGCTCTTTAAATGCCCGGTGAGAGGTACCTTGTACTCCCGTGGCTGGTCTCCTCTCAGCCAAGGGGAGAGCGACAGCATCCTCAGGGCTTAGTCACAGTGGGGGTTAAAGATTAAGGAATAAAAGATCTTTAGAGAAATCTTAAAATCATTTAGTCCAGGAAAACGAAAGGCTAGGGACTTTGGGGAAGACAGAGAAATCAATGGCCAGAGTCGGGCTGGGCTGTGGGTGGGGACCCTTTTATCATGAGGTGGTAGGTGTCTCTGAGAGCTTGGCCCGAAGGTGGCCTGCCTTCCCCGGAGCTGATGGTGGGTCCTCCTGGCAGGGGCTGTCCAGAACTAGCTCAGTGAGACTGCAGCGAAGGCCACCACCTCACGCTGTTCTGCGTCTCATTCCTATTTGTGGTGCACAAAGGCACCTGGACCTCATGACACAATTTCTGGCTGGGACACTCTGTGGTGCCACACAGCACGGGAGACACTCTAGGGGACAGAGGCACATTGCCTTCTGAAAAACTGGAAAATCCCAAAGAGGAAAAAAGTGACAAATTCTCTCTACTACACCCAGAAAAAGGCCTCTCCATCCATTCATAGGTGGATATGCCCAGCATGAGCAAGGTCACTTAATGGAGGGTCTCATTTAATTCCCTGCAGTCCACAGGCAGACCACATAGAGACAGTTGTCATTAACCCACTCACAGTCTCAGAATATCAGCCATTAAGGGTTTTATTTCCATGGAAAAATAGAAATGTAAATTGCTCAACTGACCTCAGATTTCTCATCTATACGATGAGGAAGTTGAAATGAGCAATCTTTAGGCATCCTCCATGTTAAGAGCCATGCAGATACAAATATACAAATGTTTAAAAAACAGGTCACTTCTATTAAATAGAAAAAAAGAACTTTGAACATAAATGTAAACCCCAAATTAGAATAATGTAATCAGTCAAAACAAATGATTTCAGGATGTTAAATAAAAGTCTTGTGTTTGAGATGTGTACTTTTTAATTTAAAAATTTTTTCTGTTAATTTTTATTTATTTACTTAAACTTCGAGATGTGATCCTGCCCTACTCATGCTGGCTACCACCCGCTCTGTGAAGCCAGTGGGAAAACCAGTCTCACGGGGGGTCACTCAGCATGGGGGTGTCACTCACAGCCCCTGGGGAAGGGTTCTGGTCCCCCAGAAGTTCCATATAGAAAGAGAGGCTCCAAATCTCTCTACATATATATGCATTCATATGAATAGGGATATACTGATATCTTCTCAGGTGCCAAAGGATGTGGAGTAAATCTAAATGAGTGGCTCATTTCATGGGCACATTTCAACCTATTTGGAAACAGTTGTTTGTTACAATTGTGAAGTATGGTGTAAATAGATACTATTAAATTTTATAACATGAAAATCAACTCTGCCTATGTCATGAAAATAAGTCTTGATAATTCAAGTTAAGATCCAATGTAAGGCACTCTGACTGTGAACATTCTACACCCAGGCAGGCAGGGTCATGCTGCTGCTGCCCATTTGTACTGATGCCCCAGGAAACAGTGCCACCAGAGCCCTGGGGACTCAGGCGAGGAGCTGCTGGCCCTCCCCACCCCAGCCACGCATGGTCCATGCATCGCTGTTGTGTGGCTCCCTCTGCAGATCAAGGACCATCTTTTCATTGAAATCCTGGGAACCACTTAGTGACTATGCTTCCTGTTTCCATGCCGACCCCAGGGACCTCCTCTCCGCACTTCAGAATGTGTCAGACAGTGGCAGTCCACGCTTCCATCTTGGCGGCCTTCCTATATTACACTTTGGGTTAAGTCCACGTCCCTGTTATGACCTGCAGAGCATGTGAGGAGGGACAGCTGCCCACCCCTGCAGTCTCTTGGTGACCCCTGACCCCAGCCCGTGGCCCCTCCTGTGATGTTCCGGAGAAGCTTTGTCCCACTTCCCCATCAGATGCATGTTCCTCCCTCTGCCTGCACCCTGTCGAGGAGAAGCCCTTGAGCACCTCAGCCCAGCTTCAGCCCAGCTCCGAGGTTGCTTCCTGGGCCACCTCCGTCCATCGCTGCACGTGTATACGTCACCCTCGGCACTGTCACAGGTGTGTTTGGTATGTTGGTTGGCCACTTCATATCTGTGTTCTCTGTCTCTCTCACTAGAATTTAAATTTCTGGGGGCAGAGTTTGCCTATTTTAGCAAAAACCCATATGTAATTATTTGCACAGTGACTAGAACATGATAGGTAATTAACAACTCTTTACTAAAAGAATGATTTAAAACGCTGAGTGCAAAATAAGCAGATAATTGCAATTACTACAAGAACAATGAAGGAAGGGGAACACTCTTATAAGGAGGTATGTCGGACACACAGTCCTCAAAAGCTTCAAGTTCAATTGCTTACGTATGTTTGCTGAAAAACAGAACATTTTCAACATGCTAACACTAATTAATTAAGTAACTGATATTTGCCTAACATTGTTAAAAAAACGACATAATGGTAAGTGAATTCATGTAAAGCACATCATTTAAATGAGTCCCAGGGAGCTGTCCTTAAATTCTTGCATATTGTGACAATTTCTTGGTTTAGAGATGACCAGACCTATACAAACAGCGAGTGACTCTGATAATGTTCTAGACATGCAGAGAAATAGCATTAAGGAAAGACTATAGTGATGTTAATTTGCTAGAGTATAACACAGTCATAAGGAGGTCCCTAATGGCCATATCCTTCAATTTTATTACTCCAGATCTAGAGTCCCTGACAATATTATCCCAGATGTTAACCAGCCATTTTGCCTGGACCAAGTTGGTTCATAACACTCTTTTGTTTGTAAAATAATGAGGATTCTAAAGATTCTGTCCAGCCATTAGGGAAGTGTTAAAAATAAACTAATGTTTTGAAAACACATTTAGCTATTTCAATGCAAATTTATACAGTAGGAAGAGAAAACAAAGGAGATGCATTTGGAATGTATTTTATTTTCCTTTGGAAATAAAACATTATTTCAGGGATAAAACCCATTGCTTGCATAGAAGATATCAGAAACACATGACAAAATTAAGCAACCATTATTATTTACTGAGCAAGGAATAAGGCTCAGATTTATAAAAGATAGAACTAACTTTCTTCTTGAAAAAAATCTGGCTATTTATAAAGTAGTAAATTTTACTGTTAGAATTGAGGAATTCTTGACTCCTAGATGAATGGAGGTGTTCAAATAATATGCATTGGTACTCATCCCACAAATGTCCACAGAGACAGTGGCCTACAGCAGTTACTGCAAGGACACCCCTCCCCTCCGGCCCCGCCAGGGCTCGCATCTGGGAGGGAGACCATGAGAGCAGACACTCAGGTGCTTCCGTGGCCCTGGGAATGCCACTCTAATTAACTCAATTATCCAGGCAGGTTATTGTCCCCAGGCTTAGATGGGAACCTGTGGTCCAGAGGTGCCAATAACTTGCCTATAATCACAGAGTTATATCAAACCCCGTATTTTGACTCTGAAACTAATGCTTCTTAGTTTAGTTACCCAATATTTATTGAGTCCCTGCTCTGTGCCAGGCATTGTATTGAACAATGGAGGTGCCCCGAGAATTAGACAATGATTCTCGGCCCAGTGGGTTTCATAGCTGCTACCCTGCACTGCCATGGGGGTGGTAACTGACTTGCCTTAGCAGTTGCTTCGTCTCCTGTGTGCCAGGGGTGTATCTAGCCCAGACGTAATGCAGCTTTTGAGATCAAAAATTGCAATTTGGATGTTGATATGGCATAACAACCTCACATTCAAGCTCTCCTCTACCTTCTGAAAAAGTCCCTATGATTATATAGAGTACATTAGAAGAAGAATCTGATGGTCCCAGAGAACTCAGCCTTCTCCACAACTGTCGATGGGTAATTGTACCAGGATTCATGTCTCTGACTCCTGAAGGTGCAGAAAGAGTAACATTGCTTATCATCTAGCCCTGAGATGGGGAGATTATCCTGGTCATCCAAGGGTGCCCAGTGGAATCTCAAGGGTCCTTCTACCTGAAAGACGGAGGCAGGAAGGTCAGAACCAGAGGATATGGGACAACAGGAGCAGAGGGTGGTGGGATAAGAGGGCTGGCCTAGAAGATGGAAGCGGGCGCATGAGCCAAGGAATGTGGGTGCTGTGGCCTGGACGTGTGTGTTCCCCCCCCAAACCATATGCAGTGTGATGGTGTAAGGAAGCAGGGTCTTTGGGAGGCAAGCAGATCATGAGGGTGGAGCCTCACAAATGGGATTCATGTCCCTGTGCAAGACCCCAGAGAGCTCCCTCACCCCTCCCACCTTGTGGAGATGTGCCGGGCCTGCAGCCTGGGGGACGACCCTCTCCCGATCAGGCTGGCATCCTGACACAGATGTCCATCCTCCACAACCATGTGCCATACATTTCTGCTGCTGATAAGACACCCAGCTTATGGTATTCTGTCCCAGTGGCCTCAAAAGTGAAGACAGTGGACAACCTCAGAGGTTAAGCAAGGTGACCAACCACTTCTCCCCTACAGCTCCAGAGAGGAGCGCGGCCGTGCCAACACCTCACACTCAGCCCAGCGAACCCACCCCAGGTTCCTGACCTCCAAACTGTAGCACAACTTAAAGTCTGTGGTCACTGGGAGCAGTAGGAATAGACAACTGATGCAGCGAGGCAGTCAGCTGGCACCCGCAACCGCAGGGACCGCGTGGCCCACGTCTGCTGGGCACCACTAGCTGTCCTATTTCGTTCTACCTTGTGTCCTGTATGTTTTGGCCATATTTTCCCTCTTAAGACTTAAGGTCAGTTTGCTCCTGTTCACATCTGCCCTGCTCCTGCCCCCCCAAACTAGGCTGCTTCCACGGAGACTTTCTCAGGGCACTCACCCCTCGCTCAGCAATCCTGCCCCGAAGCCATTATCTAAAGAAATCCTGGAGCTTTTCTGTGGTGCTAACAGACAGTTGCAAGTGTAGGACTCCCTGGCGCCCTCGGGGTGTGTGTCCCCCTGAACAGAGTCCCTAATGAGAAAAGTGCTCCTGGGAGCACAGCTACCCTCAGGGGGGGCACCCCCAGGAGGATGTGCCACCGTGGGGGCGTGCACACTGAGGCGGTTATCAAAATTTGACTTTCACTTTGGCTAAGACAAAAAACCAGTTTAAACTCTTCCCCCCAAGTGCTCAGGGGTAATGCTACAGTCCTGATGCACCACTTCAGCCATTGCTACCGGCTTGTGCTGTACCTGGACTAGCCTCATAACATTCTCTGTTTTATTGCTTATGGTATTTTGATAGCTGATGAATATGCTTGTGTAGTTATTGGTCTGAGGTAATTCAACAATGATTCAAAGACAAATACAGGGTAAAACGGTGCTGAGGAGGACATACACTGAGACCTTGACAACTTCAAATGGTTGTCATCTTCAAGAAAAGTCAAACCAGTAGCGGACATCTGGACAGTTCCTGGTGGCCTCCTCTGCAAGGGTGGCTGAGGGACACTCCAAAGGACAGGCTGCAAAGGAAGGTGTCCCAGCACCCCAGAGAAAAAAGGTACTTTTGTGGCATGGTGAGCAGAGGGTGCAGTTCCAGGGACCCAGTTCCACCAGCATCCCCTGATCCTGTTCAAACACTTGTGATCAAGCAGCGATGTGCAGGTACCAGCACACAAGCCCCTGGTAGCATCTTATTCCTTCTGAAAGCCAGCCAATGGGAGGAGCCTTGCTCCAGGGTACTAGGGGATGCTGCTCCCACAGCCTCTGCCAATCCCCTACAGCCTGAGCCCCACACCGTGGAGATACCTGTCCACTTTGTTTAGGGGACTTGTGTGTGAGGACCACTCTGCTCAGCTTTCTGTTCCAGTTTCTGAGTGAGGTCTGTTCCTCGACAGCTAGTGCCCAGGGCAGGTCTACCAACTCTTGTTCCCTTGCCAGACAAGGAGTGAGGTAAATCTGTGAACAAAGGAAGTAAGAAGAGGGGCCAGAATTCAGAAATATAGGCTCAAGTAATGAGGAAATTTCAGTCACTCAGTGCCCCTTACATTAAGTCCAATACAGAGGCCAACGTTTACTTGTTATCCTAGATTAGAGATAATACAATTATTTAGCTATATATTTATGTTGACTTGAATTATGAAGTCTTGAAAATAAATGCATAAAGTTTCTTATTTCTCATACAAAGCTCAAGAATCTACTGGTAGATTACTGTGCCGAAGTTCATTTTGGCTTTGGGTAAATTTTGGCTTTTTATTCAGCCAATACAAAATAAGAATTAGATTTACCCTTCTCAATGACTGGGCACATCTGTGATTAGCTCCTTGAGCCCTCAGAGCAGCAGGCTGGAAGGGACTATGGGGCTGGGCTTGCTGACCTGGTTACTGTAGAGTTAGGAGGAAGATGTATCAACTGATTTTCAGCATATATGTTGTGTCGTGTACCTAATGGAAACATCAGAAAATGTTCAACTGCGGTTCCTCATCTGCTGCATTCTCACAGCAGGTCCAGCATGCCAGCTGCTGCTCTGCACCTGGAAAGTGCAGCGGATTCTAGAATACAGAAGCACCGGGGCACTGGAGATGCTCTGAGGAAATAAAAGGCAAGATACTGTGGTACAAGCCTGGGCAATGTTTTAAGATGTGCAACTGAGCATGATTTAAAAATGTAAAGAATGGTTTTAAGTGGAATGGGTGTTTTACTCCCTTATAACAGCACATATATTACTGAATGGGTAATATATTTGAGTCGGTGGTATTAACAAAGGTTTCTTTGGTGAAGAGAGAAAAAAAAGAGTCACAGAAATCCAGTGAACCTCTAAATCAATCTGATTCTCCCAATGATTAGATTTCCCTGCATTATTCCCTCTGATTGAGCTGTAGTATCAGCCATGAATTACATGTTGCAAAAGTGATTTTGTGAGTCCCACATTACACAGCATGGCTATCAGTGTGGACAGGAAAGAAAACCAAGTAATAAAACAGTAAATATCACCCAGCTTAGGGAAGGCAGAATACCATTTAACAGTTTTTTTAAACACATATAGTACAAAGTAGTCAACTGTGGTGTTTTATGTTTAATGAATTGTATCATTACCTTCAAATTAACCTTTCCCCAAGGAGGGCAGAATTCCTGAATGGAGGCAAGGTCTTAGGTGAGGCTGGGGTGGGTTTTGGAAGAGACAGTAGGAATGTGAGCAGCCTTCACCGAGCACCAACTGTGGACAGACCTGTCTGTTCCTTTGGGGGCCTTTGCTTTGTTACTAGAGGGTGGGACACACGCATCCATGGATGCGGTGGAACAGGCAGCAGCTGGCTAAGGCAGTCAGCAGGGAGCAGCTGCCCTGTGTCTCACTCTCAGAGCTGGGGACAGGGGTGCCATGACATGCACAGGTGGTGGCAAGAGGTAGCCAGAAAGGACAAATATTGGGCCAATGCATGAGCCCATCCATGGGGACGGCCTTGTGGGGGACCCTGGGGACCATCCAACCTCCCCTTTGAGGTCAGGGAATGGAGTGTGCATCCACCGACTCCTGAGTGGGGTCACTGAAGCCCAGTCCCTAGGTCCCTGGAGAATTTGTGTGGCTCAGCACCTGGCACTCAGTCCCTGCTGGGTGTGAAGGGATCCCCTCGCCCTGTCTCTCAACTCCTACAGTGCTCAGAGCCTCACCTGAGGCCACATCGGACATCAGGAGAAAGCAGAGTCTTCAGCTCAGAAGGGGCTGCAGCCCCTGGTGCCAGCTGCCTTATGCGTGTGCCTGTGCACCTTGCACCTCTCCTCTTGCCTCTCACGGCTTTGCCTCCACACCCACTGGGACAGCTTCCTCTCCAGAGGCACCACCCAAAAAGGCGATGTGCTTACTTGGATGACTTTCATACTAAGACTCCTTCAGGTTGATCATAGACTAAAATGTAAGACCTGAAACTCCTGTGAAGCTCCTAAAAGAAAATACAGGAAAAAGCCCCTTGACTCTGGGACCTTGGCCAAGATTTCTAAGATATGACACAAAAACCCAGGCAACAAAAACTAAGATGAACAAGTGGGACTACATTGAACTAAAGAGCTTCTGCAGAGATGAGGAAACAGTAAATTGAAAAGGCAACCTACAGAATGGGAGAAGATATTCACAAACATGTATCTGATAAGGGATTAATACCCAAAATGCATAAAGAACTTACACAACTCAATAGCAAAGAAAAGCAAGTAATCCCATTTAAAAATGGGCAAAGGACCTGAGTAGACATTTTCCCAAAGACAATATACAAACGGCCCGTAGGCACATGAGGGGTGCCCAGCATCACCAGCCAGATGGGAGATGCAATCAACACCACCAAAAGACAGCTCCTCACGCCTGCTGGAATGGCTCTTGGGGAAAAAACACAGCTTAAGAAATGTTGGCGAGGATGTGGAGAAAAGGGCACCCTTATTCTCTGTTGATAGGAATGTAAAGTGGTGCAGCCATTATGGGAAACGGTATGGAGGTTCCTCAAAAAATTGAAAATAGAACTACCATGTGACCCAGCACTCCCACTGCTAGGCACTCATCCCAAGAGGTTGGATCAGGATCTCGAAGAGACATCTGCACCTGCCGTGCACACTGCAGCCTTGCTCACAACAGCCCAGGTAGGGGAGCGACCCGCCTCTGTCAGCAGAGGAGAGGATAAAGGCGATGGATCTATACACACCCACACACATAACGGGAATAGAATATTATTTAGCCACCAGAAAGAAGGGAATCTCCTCATTTACAAGAACACAAATGGACCCTGAGGTCATCATGCTAAGTGAGTGAATTCAGAGAGAGAGAGACAAATACTATATGATCTCATTACAAACGGAATCTAAACAAGGCAAACTCACAGGAACAGAGTAGATCGGTGGGGGATGGGGAGCTGGGCAGATGTCATCTAAGGGCACAAACTTAGAGTTGTAAGACAAAGAAGCTCTTGGCAATCTGATGCACAGTAGTGAACATAGTCAACAATACTGTATCATAAATTTCAAAGTTGCTAAGAGATCTTGTCTCACCACAACAAAATGATGATGTCATGAAGGGATGGACATGTGAGCTGACACTAAGGGGGTAATCGTACTGGATATACAAATATATCAAACCGCCACTCTGCACACCTTAACCTTATACAATGTTATATGGCAAGTATATCTCAATTTTTAAAAATAAAATAAATTTTAAGTATAGCTCATAAATGAGATAACATATGTGAAAATAAACATGTACATTCAACTTTAAGCCCTAGGAAAATGCTAACCCTTACAAGCACATACATTCAAATTCCAGGCTTGAACGATGCTTCCCTACCTGGCTGATCTTTTCTCTGCTCAAGAAATATCCCTGACTTCATCCATTTCTCATTTATCACAGCTCTTGGGAGATAAGGACTTTGCTTATTACTGGAGGAAAGAGATTTCTTCTAAGTATTTCAAACACTACTAGCAGTGAAAGGGTGTAGGTGGTGCTAATTAGGTTGTTGCAGACAAGTAAGCTTTATTCAAAGACCTATATTTTGCCAGCTCCTAATGCTGATGGTAAAGGTGTCTGGAATTTGGGTTGTGATGACAGCAGATACATATGTAAACACAGATGTATATTTGGGCAGCTCTAAAGGCAGCTGGGCACCCATGTTGACACCCACCCTCTGTAAGAAATGTTAAATCCCAAATGTAAATAAACCTGGGTATAGAGAGGATGGGCATCCACTGGGGACTTTGGCATAAGAGAACCACGTCTGCCCAAGGCGGGAACCACCACACTGAGTCGGGGATGGGCAGGACACAGAAGCTTAGCCATGAGCAAAGCAATTAATAATTGATTTCAAAAGGTTTGTGTAATTTTAAGGGGGCCTGCATTTATAATAGGTTTGTAGATGCCCTTTAATCGCATAGCAAGGAAGAAAGGCAAAGTGGGAAGATACATAGTGGGAATACGATGAACGCCGTGGCCTGGACTGCCATGGCCTGGACTCCGTTGGCCTCTTTTCCTCCAGAGGTCATGGGACTTCTGTCCTCCTCAGAAACAGAGTCTCAAGACGTCCTGAGTATCATGCCACATTGTGCAGCCATGGCTGGTGCATTCTGCTGAGGTACCCTGGTCCCACTTTATATGCAATAAAATTGTCCAAAATTAAAGCAGCATTTATTTCTCTCTTTGCATTGATCTTTCCAGACATGCTTAAAATTATGTTGCCTGTTACCTTGTGTGCACAAATAGGCAAAGAAAATTCCCCCAAATCACTCCACACGGTTCAGGATTTATGAAATATGAGACCCAGATAAATATTTCCTCTTAAAAAAATATCAGGCAACTTATAAATTGCCATTACAACATGCTAAGGCAGTTTAACTCCATTTAGCAACTAAGTCAATGTTTAGCCAAGTCGTCACACGAGCGCCTTACTAAAATCCCCGCAGCTCTGGAGTGTCTGAGGTGGAGAAAAGGTTAAACTGCATCTCAGCTACTGAAGGGAGCTGAAAGGATGTGGGGCCCAATTAAACCTTCAGCTCTGCTCCGGCTCATAAACACTTGCTACTTTATTCCCCCCGGAACGCAGGGCAAGGCAGCTGTAGAGAGGACCCTGTGAGAACCTTTTCAAGCTGGCCCTGCTGGCCTGGGGTCTGGCCGAGCCCCTCCGGGTGAGAGGCAACTGGCTCCCTCCTATTAATCATCATCTCGCCCAGCACCTGGGACTGACTCCAGCTCCCCCAGTTGCTATATTGACAATATTCCCTGTCGATTTCCTCATTTTCTCAGCCAAGGCTAGACTGACCTCTTTAAAATTCTTTATAAACGTCAGTAATTGCTGCATCCAACTTCAATTCATTACTTTCCAGGCCTCATGTATTTTGATGATATGAAAGTTGACCACATTTACATGCAAATTGAAGTTTTATATTAATAAGGGCCAGTGACAGGAGATGGCGTGGCAATGCTCCATTATGGCTTTTAAATACATTTGCCCATGTCTCGGCTGGCATTAGCATGGTCAGACCATGAGGAAATCATGTTGGTCTGATTGCAATTTTGTTTTCCAATTGAAAGTACAATTTCATCAGGTTTCCCTGTCATTTCTAATAATGACTTAAGTTTGCTTGCTAAATTGGGGAATTTCTCCAGCTTTTGGATGGGCTGGGAGACGGGGGACGGCAGCTGCTTCTGTGCACAGGGCTTCATTACCAGCGGGCCACCAGCGGGCCGCCAGCGGGCCCGCCAGGCTCTCGGACGACAGGGGCAGGCTCTCAGACGGCAGGAGCAGGCTCTCAGATGATGGGCTCCACGCAGCGGAGGCTGATTATCTTAAGCATATAAACTCTTATCCCCAAACTTTGAAAGCTCAGCCACGGTTCATTTGCTCATATGCCTTTGAATACTGTGAGCAATGAATGCTTTCCCTTCCCAGTTGCAAGCTTGGTGTTTTCCATCACAGTCCATGTACTTGTATTCTGGAGCCTCGAGAAGAGAGGATATTTTCTTCTCTCAAAGTGCATTTTCTGTTTTATGCATAGTGTCACAAATAAGACTGTAAGATCTTGGACCCCACCAGAAATAGACCCTCAATGGGGACATTGTCTGACATACCTGCCCTGAAATTGAACTTGGGGTGTGTGCCTACAAACTCAGATTAGTCAAGATACTGGATGCAAGTTACTGATAAAATCCTCACATTGCGCAGCTGAAGAAGCTAATGACAAGGATGTCTACCAGACAGAACGAGAATGGAGTGACTTGCTGAGACTTTGGACCAGTCCTTGGTTTTGAGCATAGATCAAACATTTATTTATTTGTTTTAGTAATTGCAGTGAAGTTCCAGAGAAGAGGTGAGGGGCTGTAGCAAAGCCCTGGCCTTAGACACGGGAGGGGCCTTGCTTGAGCTGCTGGAGGGAGAAGAAGGCTCGGACACTGATTGGCTTTGACAGCTGATGTTTGGTCGATGCGCAGTGCCCCTAACCCAGCAGTATACTGTGTGAACAGACATTTGGTTCCTTTCTAAACTTCTTCTTGGCTTCACTGGTTCACCGAAATTGGCAGCACCAATGTTTGTCTCTTGTGAATGGTGATTCAGCCCTGGCTGATATCTGGGGTAAAGATTCACATTTGTCCAGCTGATAACACTTACATCCTAGATATGTTCTCCTCTATTAAATAGGCTCAGTGCACATCACCTGGTTTAGATAACATGTAACCTTTAGTCAACACATTCTTACTGCACTCACCTGTCATCCGATTTGTTTTATCTCTGGGTAGATAAGACGCTGCTGGCAGATTGAAGGTGAGAGAGGTGCCCAGAGGGATGCTATTGTCTCTGGCCAGGAGCGTATTTACCCAGAGAATCGTCAGGATTAATGCCTCCTGTTGTCCCTTCTCCCTTTAGCAGTCTGAAGACAAGCATGATGCATTTTATAAATAAGTCCCGGGTCCACAGAAAGCTGATGACTAGCACATACAATGACTATTTATGTAAAAACAGAGAGAAGAAGGCCTGTCAGCTGGTTGGTTTCTGGCTTCAAAGTCAGGTGAAATCCAAGATGGACAGTGCTGTTTATTTATTTATTTGTTTTAGTAATCGCAATGAAGTTCTAGAGAAGAGGGGAGGGGCTGTAGCAAGGCCCTGGCCATAGATGCAGGTGGGGCCTTGCTTGAGCTGCTGGAGGGAGAGGAAGGCTCAGACGCTGATTGGCTTTGACAGCTGATGTTTGATGGATGCTCAATGTTTGATGATTAACACAATTAGTGGTTGGGAGACGCCCACCCTGCCTCCATGTGGACAGATGTCTTTTGTGTGATTGCTCACCCTTTGCTTTGGGCCACTAACTGAAAATCTGATCGCCTCTCCAGGAAGAAACCTTCCAACTCCCTTGCCCTGTGCATTCTGCGTACAATTCCAAGATCGTGGCAGGCAGAATGAGGCCCAGCAGAAAACATCTACATCCCAAACCCGGCACCTGTGAGTATCTTTGGCCCATGACAAAGGAGTGTAAGGCTGCAGGTAGAATTAAGGTTGCTGATCAGCTGCCCTTGATTGGCTGCCCTTGAGATGAGGAGATGATCCTGACGGTCCAGGCAGATCCAGAATAAGAGCCCTGAAAAGGAGGAGAGGAGAGAACAGAGAGAGAAAGAGGTGTGGGAGGTGAAGCAAGTCGGGGAGGGGTTGAGAGGACTCTGCTGGCCACTGCTGGTCTCGATGGCAGAGGAAGGGACCCTGAGCCTGCCATGCAGTGGCCTCTAGAAGCTGGAAAAGGCAAGAAAATGGGTTTTCCCCAAGTCCTCCAGCAGAGGGGACAGCCTGGCGACACCTGGTCCTGGCCCCCAAGACGTGTGCTGGGGCTCTGATGTGCAGGCCCGGGAGGCAGTGGCGGCTGCTGGCCTCGGGCCCTGAGAGAGGCTTACCCGTGGCAGCAATAGTAAAAATCATACAGCTTCGTGAAGCCCATCTGACAAGCATCTTTGGGGGCCTCAGTAAGGTGCAGATGTGGTGGCCGTAAAGATATGACAGCAGGATGAGTGAAGCCAGCCATTCCCGAGGGCCCCAGGGACTCCCTGTGGAACCAGCACAGGGTGCTCACGGCAGGCAGATTGTTTGAGCGCCCCGTTAGCCCCCTGGGGAAGTGGGCCACCTGAGTAGGGGCGCAGGCACCCGAGTCCATGGGACGGGTGACTGTTAACCACCCCCAGCCGACTGGAGACACGGGAGGCACAAAGCCAGGCGGAGCAGAAGCAGTGCTGCGGTTGCCAGTGGGAGGAGAGCTCCCCTGCGGAGGGGCCTGCAAGGCCCAGCTCTGCTCCAAGCGTCCAAACCCGGCATCTTCACTGCTCAGCACAGCTCAAAGTTGGGGAGGTCGTGGGCTGAGTCAGCCCATCTCGCCCGGGACCCCACACTCCGCGGTGCAAGCAACCGGGGAAGGAGCGCATTCTTCTCCCCAGGTCCGCCTCTCTGCACAGCTCCCTGGTGGGCCCCCTCACGGCTCTGGAGGCTGTTTCCCAGCCACCTCCTCTCCTCCCATTGTCTAAAGTCCAGGAGAACTGAAGCTGCTGTCTGTCTTCTCTAGGCAGGTACTTCTGCCCTCACGGTGTGACCCTCCTATGGTTTCACTGCCACATACGTTTTGAGCTCCAGAGTCAAAGCTGGCTCACCCCTCAGCATCTCCATTGGGCACCGACAGGATGACTGAGTGAGACCCTGGGCCCCCAGCCCCAGCCCAGGCCTGGGCCCCTCCAGGAACCCCTCTGCAGCAGTGTTTCTCTGCCCCCACTGGTCCCTGACCGGAGCCTTGCAGATGCCTGCCATGTGTCCTGTCACCTTCCTCTGTCTCATCACAGACCCTTCCAATGCCGCCATCAGGGATTGTCCAGGTTCCTGCCCCAGTCGCCTCTGTCCACTCCTGTCCAGATCACCTGGAATGACGCTCTGGCCCCTGCTCTGTCCATTCTCCCCTCAGCACGTAAGTAATCATCTGCATCATGTCCTCCTCTGCCTAAAACCCTCAAGACCGATCCAGAAGTCATACCCCTGCCTTGTGTCCACCCCTCCCCATGGCCACCCCACAGCCCCCTTGTCATGTCTGCTCTCATGGGTCGCCAGGCACCCTCACCTCCAGCTCACTCTCACTGAGGGTCTTAGCGCGGCAGGCCCCAATGCCTGGAGCCCCCTTCCCCTTGGTCTGCCTGACCCTTCTCCTCATTTAGGGCTCTCTTCCAAAGCCCTCTGTCCGGAGAAGTCCCCAGGCCCCCTCTCAGGCAGCCCCACCCGCCTCGCCACTCTCCCTGCCACGTCGCCTCCTGGCTTCCCTGGCCTACTTGTTGATGTCCAGCCGGCCCTACTGTATTGCCAGCTCCAGGGAGAGGTCTGACTCCTCCTCCACTGTACCTCCTGCACCTGTTCATGGCGAGGACTCCGTCAAAGTGGTGCAGGGTTGCTGGGGCACCGTGACACACATGCACGCATACAGATGGCCTCCCACAGCAGCCCCTCGGGAGAGCGTGTGTGGGGGCCCCTCAGCACCCAATGAGGGGAGGTTCCCTAGGAGGGTGTGCAAAGGTGGAATGTGGTGGTCATGACCAGGACGGATGGAGTTACAGGCCCTGCGCCTTTGTCCACAGGCCCCCTTCATTCTGACTGCACCCCCCAGGCCTGCCTGCAGACGTTCCTCTCTTGGCCCCTTCATAGCTGGGGCCCCAAGGCTTCCCTGCTTCTTCCTGGTAGCAACTGCTTCTCCTGTCCGATCCCAGGCTGGCAGATCCCAGGATCCCTAGGGGTCTTAATCACTCTCCATGTTGACTGGTAGTCATTCTAGACAAGTAATCCTGCAGGTGAAATCAGGGTCACCCTGGGGCTAATTAAGGGCCCCAGAGTCACTCACTGAATATTTAGAGGGTGACTGCATTGGTGAACTGATAGGTCATTTAAGATGCTGTGAAGACGTGGAGGGTGACCAAGGGCCTCAGCTTGCCGGGAGCTATCCAGGTTGACAACACTGTGCCACACCCCAGGGAATCCTCTTGGTCTGGGACAAAGCAGAATGATGGGTCACCGTAGAGATGCAGCCCCTGAAGAACATGACTGTTTGCTCTAGCCACCCCAAAGCTGCAGTCACTGTCCTGTCACTAGGAAGACTCAGAAATAGGTTGCTCTGCATGTTTCTAATGACTTGCTAACTAATGATCAATTTTCCCAGAAATGGGAATGATAGTCCTCATGGGAAAGGGTGTCTCACCCATTCTGGGTGTGAATATGCCATCTGCTGTGAACTGTGCTTTAAAATAGGTCATATCGCAGAGAGCCTTTCTAAGAATTGAGAGGCATATTGTATGCATTTCAGTCAGTGTGCAGGTGAGAGGGGAGCCAGCGCACACGTGAATGGGACTTGGCCTGCTTTGTCCCAGGCCTGTAGGTCTCGTTCAGTCGTGGTCAGGTGCTCAGATGACTTCTCTGGAGCACACAGGGGCCAGGGACCGACAGGAGAGGTGTAGTCACCACTGAAAGCTCTCTTTCCACCCGTCCCCCCAAAGAGTGCAACCCTTTATTTAAAAAAAGAAAGTCTTAACCAGAAGCACAATGTATAAAAACAAGAACAGCTGCCCTGCTTGAAGCTGGGCGATGGGGTGCCAGACCCCCAGCTCCTCTCTCCTCGCCCAGTAGTTGCTGGTGGTCGTGGGGAGGGAAGACCCTAATCCAACCTGAGTCCTGCATGGGGAGCATCTGGCAGGGGGCAGAGCTTGGGGGGAGACAAGTGTCTTGGCTGGCGTCAGAATTACAGGTACTTCCCTCATTGTATGGCAGAATCAAAGAGCATTCCAAGCAGAAACACACTGTGTAGAAATATCTGGACCTGTTTTTGTGTGTCTGTTCTCTTACCATTAACCCCTCACCCACACAGAAAAATCCAGAACATATTTCATAGGCTAAGGCATGATATGGAGCAGCGATGGTCTCAGTGAATGCTGTCAGCCTCATCCCCCCAACAATGCTGCATCCTTCTGTATTTTGGGGATAACTTAGGAGACAGAAAGGCACCCTGGACAATCACGCCCCTTGACCAGCTATATCAGTTAGTAATAAAATTAATAACCTATTTTTGCATTACTTTCAAACTTCCAAGTGTTCTCTTGTCTTGCCTCCCTGGTTCTGTAGCACCCAGGGTACTGGGCAATGCTGCTCTGATTAGCTGCAGTTCTTCTCTTTCTTTCTCTATTTTATTTTATTTTATTTTATTTTATTTTATTATTTTATTTTAATTTTTTGCAGAAAGCAATGAAGGACAGCAATAGCAGGGCAGGGCTGTGAGCCTGGGTTTTTGTTTATCACTGTTTTTACTCTAGCACAAACTGAGCAGCTGCAGGATAGGAGCTGTTTTATTTTGGCTCTACTATCAAGATAGTTGTGTATCACCCCGCTTGACTTTCCATTCTGCAGGCTATAGGCAAAAGCCTATGCTGTGGAGTTTTAATTTACCCCCACTGCCCACTAGAATGTACCAGGGCAACAGAGGTCTGCTTGCAGACTCAAGAGTGCACACAACTGTAACTTACCGCCTCCTGCAGACAGCACATCTCTGGGCACTGGTCTACTTTCTGTTCGGTAGATACCTAGAAGTGGAATTGCCAGATCATACAGTGATTCAATTAGTTATTGAGAAACTACCAGATTGCTTTGCATAACAGCTGCACTATTTTATTTCTTCACCAATGGTGCATGAGAGTTCCTATTTCTCCATCTCACTAACATTGTTTTTTTATAACTTCCATTCTAACCGATGTGAACTGGTATCTCATTGTGGCTTTGATTTGCATCTCCCTGATGATAATTGATGTTGGGCATCTTGTCATTGCTATTGGCTGTTTCTATGTCTTCTTCAGAGAAACATCTATCAAATCCTTGCCCATTTAATTGGTCTGCGTTTTGCCACTGAGTTGTAGGAGTTCTTTATGTATTTGGATATTAACTCCTTACAACATACATGATTTGCAAATATTTTCTTCCATTCTGTGAGTTGACTTTTCATTCTGTTGCTAGTGACCTTTAATGCACAGAAGTTTTAATGCTGATGCTTCAGGTCCTGAGTTCCAATCTATTTTTTCTTGTTACTTGTACTTCTAGTATCAAATCCAAGAATTCATTGCCAATATTCTATCCCTTCTTGTAAGTTTCATAGTTTCTGTTCTTACATATAGGCCCTTGATACATTATGAGCTAATTTTTATAAAATATTTTATAAATTTTGGTGTAGATAAAGGTCAAATTTCTTTTTTTTTCCTGCATGTGGAGAGCCAATTTCCCCAATACCACTTGTTGGTATTTTATTATACCAACTTGTTGAAAATACTGTCATTTCCCCAGTGAACAGTTTGGCACCCTTGTTGAAAAGCATTTGGTCATGTGCATGTGGGTTTATTTCTGGGCTCTGGCCTCTGTTCCTTTGGTCTATATGTCTGTCTTTATGCCAGGACTACATTGCTTTGATCACTGGGATTTTGTCAAATGTTTTGAAGTGAGCCTTCCAACTTTGTCCTTCTAGGGTGGATTTTTCTAATTCTCCAATAAAATAGTCATTGGATTTTGACAGGACTTGCACTGAATCTGTAGATAGCTTTGGGGAGCATTGGCATCTCAAATCTTCCAATCCATGAACATGGGACATCTTTCCATTCATGTAATTAATTTCCTTCAGCAATGTTCTGTAGTTTTCAATGTACAAGTCTTTTGTCTCCTTGGTTAGGCTAATTCCCAAGTATTTTATTTCCTTGAATATGACTATAAATGAAATTGCTTTCCTAATTTCCTTTTGGGTTTGTTATTGTCAGTGTATAGAAATGCAACTGATTTTTGTGTGTTGATTCTATATTCTGCAACTGCTGAATTCATTCATTGGTTTTGACGGGTTTGTGTGTGTGTGTGTGTGACCTTTTTTGTTTTTTTCCATATAAAATCATGGCATCTGTGAGCAGGTCTCTTCTTAGAGTTATGAACAATTACCTTTATTTATTAAAAGTAGTATGCCTGGTTGAGGACTCCTTCACCCCATTCCCTTCACTGTCTTGGAGCTCTCCCCTGCATAGCTGAAGTAATGAGGGTCATTTCCAAACACTTTCTACGGCTTAGTTGATAGATTCATTTCATTCATGGTTTGTATATATGTTTGTTTTTCTGACATAAAAATGACTGCCATGTGTCCCCCATACATAAATGATTTTTAAGCTATTTTAAGTCGGCTGAACGATCCCCTTTGGTTTTGTTTTCCAAAGCTAGGGGCCATCAAGGCACCCCACTTTGCTCACCCGATTGGAATTATTTTTATTGACTCTGTCTGGCCTTGCCTCTCACTCTTGGAAATGACGACGAACTTTATGCAGCCACAATGGCTTCTGTCTTCACAGCTCCCCCCTGAGACCTGGGACGCTACATCAAAGGTCTGCGGTGTGCTGCCCTCCCTATAATATTTCAATTTAAACACTGCCTCGCTGCTGCGGCGTCACATCCCATTTACACTGTGGCCTTTGTAGGAGACAGGGATCATTATGGAGAGAACACTGAGAGAAAACATATTACAGCCCAGCTGGGGAGCTGCAGGGTAGGTGACCAGCACAGTGGGGCCACAAGGGATGGAGGGTCTGGCCGGGAAACGGAGGGGTTGCAGGGAAGGGGCTTGGCCTCCAGGTTTCAGGCTGCAGTTGAATAATACTGCTGCTCTGCATTGCGCAGCGGCCTTCTCCCCACTTTGCTCTGCTTGTGGCAATAGAAGCAATTCCCCGGTGCTTCCTGGGCAGAGATTATCCTCTTTTATATAGATTTTCCCTCTTCCTTTCTTATTTTCAGTCTTTTGAACACAGGCAGGATGCACCTCCCACAAGCATTATGTGGACTTTTCCTGCCCAGTTTTTCAGTCGTGTTCATCAGTTTGGACAGACTGTCCAGGAAGGAAATAGAAATGATCTTTCATTTGTTTTATTTGCTTGCCAGTCTCTGCAATTCAGTCTAATAATTCCATTTTAAGAGGAACAATTGTCATGAAGGTTTGCCCTGTTTACTGTTGCAATGAAAGAAACTTAACTGCATCTCAGCTAGAATGGGCCTCCTCCCTTTCTCCCTCTCTGCTTTCTTTCTCTCTTCACCCCACCCCGCACCCACTGTCCCCTGCGGTGTGCAGCTGTGTCACCAGGTTGGCCCGGTCCCTGCGGAAGAAGCGCAGCAGGTCCTCAGGGTCGCGTGCTGCTTCTCCTCCAAGTAACCCAGCGGCGTGGAGATGTAGGGACGCATCCGCACTTACCTGGGTGGACGGACTGCTCAGCATGTGGATAAATAGTTTATTTCTGCAAAATTATAAATAGCGAAGGGGAAGGAAAGCCACTGTTGACCTACACACTTCCAGCAGAGGTCCACATTTCAAAAACCTGGGGACAAACTCACCACATCATGCACACCATTTTCTGACCCCACCTTCCCCCTGTCCATTTACTGCAGGCTGATCTGAGGTCCCCACATACCGTGGGGTTGGGCTGTGGCACTGCACAGCCTCCCCTAGATGGGGCACCTCACTGTTGCGCCAGGCACCAGGATTTCCCACCCAGACTTGGGCTGGAGTCCCCTCCCTTTTGTGGTCTGTAAGCTGGCAGGACTCCATGGCCATCTGAATCTCAGGGTTCTCACCATCAGGGGCGCGCAGTCCTCATAGCCTATGGGAAGCTCACAGGTTGCTGTTGTGAGGCGCTGGTGTTGACGTTAAGGGTCCAGAGGAAGCCTCGTGTGGTTTGGTGCAGTGCTGATTGGAGGTCGTGCTGGAGAAGAGCTGAAATCGACACTTGGTCCTCTGCAGGGTGTGCTGGGCCCTCTGCACGTGACCCACGTAAGCCTCCCCAACGCCACAGCCTCGCCCCTGCCCATCCCTGCTGGCCCCCAGCACCCCCAGCCCTTCCATGTTCCTGAGAGGGCCGGGCACCAGGGAGAGAGCCGCCTGCAGCCACCACCCCTTCCCACCGGTGGCTCCCTAGTCCGTCTCCTGCTCTGAGTGTCGGGGGCTGGGAGGAGCCTGCAGAGGCAGCCGAGACTGCAGGGCGCGTGGGCACGGCTCCTGTCTGCTTGGGGGAACCCTCATTCCCTCTCCAGGTAGGGCTACTGCCTCCTGTGCATCTGTCCCTCCCTAGTCAGCCTCCCTCCTGTGAGAGGGGACATCCGCAGGGTCCTCTGAGAGGAGGGTGACGGGTGGAGCTTTCAGGTGTCTGATGTGTTTGTTGTTCAGAACACACCGAATGTCTTACAGTATTAGGTGCCCTGAGTCTCTTTACTGAAAGTACCCCCTCCATCTGTCTCTGTCCCACCATCCGACCTGAGGCGCGGCGGGACTGTGCTCCAGAAGGGGTGTCTGGGGGGCTCTCTGAGAGGTCCTGATGCCGCCCTGTGGGTGGGTTTGTGTCAGATCCATTCGTATGTTCAGAGGACACTTCTTAAGTAGACTCCCTGGTGGGCACAATGACCCGCCTTTGTCCGTGAGACGTGATTAGTTGTCACACCTGCCTTAGCAAATCAGAGTGGAGAGTGCAGGCCAGCTTATCAGATGATTCGAGCCCGGACAGACGCTCCATACTCGTAAGCTTTATTTTTTTTTTAGCCTGCATTAGGTTATTTTTAGTTTTCCATGTTCTCCTGAAACTGTGCGGCTGACTCCATGACTGTTTTCTCTACACAGCAGGGCCCAAAGCAGAGACCAGGCTTCCAGCTGCCCTTCGCATGCTATGTGCACCTCGTTGCGCGGTATCTTGGATGGTTCTAGAAATCCCATCTCCCTTAGAGTAGGAAGGCCAGCCCCATGCACTCTGTATGATCAGCCGCTCCAGCCCTCATCCTTCAGAGAGGAACCTGGGGCAGAGCAGTCTCCCTTATCACGTGCAGTCCTGCCTGGAGAACCCGAAGAGGGTCCCACTGGTGCTCTTTCCTGCCCGTCCCACCAGCCATCCTCGTCCCCAGAGGGGGGCTCAGGTGACCCTGAAGGGGGACTTGACATTAGAGTCCCCTTCCCACCATGGTGGGCATCTGGACACGGTGAAGGCCCCTGCAGGCTGTGCTTAGTGCAGGCCGGTGACACCCCTATGCTCAGCAGCCCGGTTACCATGAGGTTGGGCATAGTGGAGGCTTTGAGTCAGCGTGAAGGTCAGACTCGCAGAGAAACACCTGGGCACAGAGAGGCCATGGGCCAGGTGGAGGGCCTGGCTGCCGGGCGGGGCCTTGTTCGCTCGGGCACCTGCCCGGCCCGTCCTAGCGGGCGCTGCCCCTGTTCCCAGAGCCTGGGGCGAGGACATCTGAAAACCAGTGAGATGGGATGACAATCACAACACTCTTTGCTGTTTCAAAAGTCAGTATCCACTGGACATAGGCCGTCCGCGGGCTTCTCTCTCATGTGAGGATTCTCACATCCCTTCAGAAATTAGCTCATTTTCACACAGGTGTGCTTATCTCATGAGGAGGCCCCAGCCATGCCCTGCGGGAGATGCCCTGACACATGACTGTGGTGCCAGTGGGTGGCTGGCTCCCTGCAATGGGGAGCGCAGGGTCTGCAGACTCGGGGCAGGGGGGCTTCTCCACAGGAGCCCACCCAGGTGCCCAGCCAGCGGGCTCCCACCGGCGCTGGGAATGGCTCCGACCTGAGCCCAGGCTGGTTTCCAGGTGGTGGTTGGGCCACCTGAAGAGGGGAGGGTGAGCGGTGAGGGCTTCTGGCCTCCAGGGGCAAGGGGCTCTTGCCAAGGGCCGCACTAGGGGAGTTCTCCAGTCTACGCAGACACTTCCTGTGGGTCCCTGCTGGCCACCACTGTCCTTGGGCCCTGAGGGGATGGAGGGAGGGGCCCCCAGCACAATGCATCCAGGAAACTTGCATCCACCCCTGCAGTGGCTGGCCTGGCCTCTGCATGCAGGCTCTCACCCCAGGCTCCCAGGGCCTCAGAGATGGCAGGGTGTTCGGGGGGGAGGCAGAGGGCTGCAGGGGCACTGTGAGGCACCCTAAGGCATTTTGAGGATGTAGTCATTCAGCAAAGGCCTGTTAAGTACCTGTTGCAGGTGAGGTATTCTTATCCTGGACCGCACGGTGAGCATGATTGGAAAAGTGCCTCACGATACCCACACCGGCCTGGGGTGGGGAAGACCGATAGCTATGTAAGCGAACACATCTGTGGGGCCCACACAGGTCAGCTCCAGGGAGGACGGCCCCGGGGGCACAGGAGTAGGGCTGCCTTTATCAGCCACGATGGTGAGGGGCTGCAGGTTCTCTGAACAGGTGGTCCAGGCCGAGGGAAAGTGGGGTGGGGCCCCAGCCCCATGTCTGCAGCCAGTAGGGTGAGCTGGGGGACAGTCCTGGGGCTGTGTCAGGACCACAGCTCCTGCTCTGGGTGAAATGGGGTCACAGGATATGAGAAGAATGGGATCAGACTTCCACTGTCAAAGGATCGGGGTTGAGAATGGAGGCTGGGGGCCACAGCAGACATGCGAACCTTGGCTGGGGGTGTGGGAGAGCCCACTGGGCAGGACCAGGCTGGGGCAGGGGTTACGGTCCTACTGGAATGGCCCCAGGCTCTGGGCAAGTTTTTGTGCCCTGAGGGACCTTCAGAGAAGATCCACTCTGAGCAACTGCACACAGAACCTTTGGGGGCAGACCCCTGGGAAATGGTGTCCTTCTAGGACACTGCATCTTTCACTGCCAACTGCTCCCTGGCAGAGAAATCAAAGTGATGGTTTAGAAAGATATATCTATCCTACAGCAGAAAATGCATCAGCCTTTATGGGAAGCAGGTGTGTCTGAAATGCTAGAATATCAGAGTGTGTATATGAGGCCACATGAAAGCATCAGTTTGAATATTTTAAAGCTTTCTTTCCCTTTCTTTTTGTTAAAATCTACTGTCTTCAAGAGAACAGATCCCAGGAATCATCTGTTTAAAAGGGGAATTTAAATTTCCCACGCATAGACCACATGACCACCAAGCTGTTGCTGAAACCCCTGTGCTCTTGATTAAACTGTAAGACCTTTTGGTGATTGTCTTTATTATGGGAACCATACACGAATCCCAGCACGTAAAATGTTTAGACTTTCATTTTTAATTACTCATGAAATGTGCAGAAACATGGTCCAATGCACATTTAAGCAAAATTTGCTAATGCCCTTGAACAAATCATAAACACCTCGCTGGGGGGCTCAGGATACAAGTCTCTGCTCTAGCAGATGAGTTATTATCCTGTGCTGTTGCTGAACAGAAGTGAGCCCAGGGTGTCAGGCCCCAGCACCCAGACTCAGGGAGGGCTCAGCTGTGACGTCTGCACCCTCTCAGGCCAGAGGAGCTTAGGTTCGGCAGGCTTCCCAGAACTCAGTGCTGATGCCAGTTCTGTGCCGAGGAAGTATCGTGATAGGGCGGTGAGCTGCAGGGTCACTGCCAGGGGAAACTTTGCCCCTTACAGCCCCTCTCTGATATGTGCCTTCTATGACAGACCCCTCTATGACATAACCCCTGATAAAGCCCCCCTGACAAGTCCCCTGGGATTACTGTGCGTCACTCTGACCAGAAGCAGAAGCAATGGTTTGAGAGACCCTCACTTTTATGGGATGGGAGGAAGGGAGCATACACATTATCACTGATGGGCTGGGACATTTCTCTAGAGGGTGCTTCAGACCGTGGAAGACACTCACAGAGATGAAAAAGAAAAATATCAAGATGCCAAGAAGGACACAGACGTGAGCAAGTTGCCCACACGAGAGGAAAATCGAGACTATTCCGAGTTATTAACGTACAACAGAGGCCATCCAACTCCCCTTGGAAAATACTTGTTACATTGATTATTGTCACACGCTCTCTCCCAGGTTCTGGGGATCCAGGGATAAATCAGACAAGTGTTTGCCCTCCTGGGGTTTTATTCCAGTGGCGAGAGATGGGCAAAACAAGCCAGTACACAGCACATCAGAGAGTGATGCGTGATGAACAGAAGTAGAGTGAGGTGAGAGCCAGGCTTCTCAGGGAGGTGGCCAGGCCCTGGGGAGGTGGGGCTGTGGTCCACGACAAACTCTGCTAGGGAAGTGCTCCAGGCAGGGGGAGGGCAGGTGCTCTCGGAGGGGTCTTCTGCAAATTCAAGGACAAGAAAGAGGTGGTATTGTGGGAACAGAGAGAGAGCGGGGTCAGGAGCAGGTGACATTGGCCAGAGAGGAAGTGGGGGATGGGCGCCCATGCTCAGTGAGACAGGAAGTCTCGTCAGTGGGGTCCCACAGGGTTATTTTGGGTCCGGCCTGGTTCACACACAGCCATGTCTCTGAGGTTTGTCCCCACTGCGCGCAGCTGAGGTCCATTAATTTGTGCTGCACTATTGTACCCCAGCGTGTGGCAATACCACAGCTTAGCCACTCTGCCTTGATGGGTGTGTGGGCTGTTCCCAGGTCTTGCCCATTATGAACAGTGCTGCTATGAGCCTCCTACATGCCTTTTCCTGCACATGTACCTTTTGTTGTGTTCAATGCAGACTTGGACGTGGAGTCACCTTACCGCACGCAGGATGTGGGCATTCAGTTCTAGTGGGACAGATACTCCGGCCGCAGCAGGTGGTTTTGTTTCAGCCACTCCAACTCCTCGAATGGGGTTAACTCATTATGGCTCCATTTCTCCATTTCCAGATGACAAATAAGCCAAAACTGTAAAAAATTATCTTGACCATTTTGCTATCATTTTTTGTCCAGTATCTTAAATTATCTTGACCAATTTGCTTTTTGACTGGCTCTTCTTTTTCAATGTGTAGCTCTTCTGTGTATGTCCTTCATACAAGCCCCTTGGGGGGCACTTTTGTTGCGAATATCCTCTGTTTCTCCCTCTCTCGCTGCCTTCCTTCCTCTCTTAATCTAGTCCCCTGTCTCTCTCTGGCTTTCTTTTTATTTTTAAACAGTTCTTTTGATGAACAGAAATCTATAATTTCAAAGCAGTGCAATTCATCAATCTTTTATAGAGACCGTGTGTGTGTCATGTTTTAAAAAAAGTTTATCTTTACCCTAAGTTCGTGAATTTACATCTCTGTGTTATCTCCTAGATGATTATTTTTTAACCTTACATTTGACCAGTACAAATTAATTTATGAAAAGGGTATGAAATTAGTCAATGTGCCAAATTATATACATCTCTCTCTCTCTCTCTCTCTCTCTCTCTCTCTCTCTCTCTCTCACACACACACACACACACAAGCTACTGGGATTTTCATTGGGAATGCAATCTATAAATCAATTTGTATAGGAATGACATATTTACAGTATTGAGTCCTCCAATCAATGAACATTGCATGCTTTTCAATTTTGTTAGTTTTCTTTGTTTCTCTTTAAATTCTGTCAATAATGCTTTTTATAGCTTTTTTATAGAAGAGTTAAATAACTTTCAGTTATATTTCTGAGTATATGAGGTACTTGATACTATTACAAATGCTATTTTAAATACAATTCTGCTTTCTGTCAATTACTGAAATATTTTTAAAGTATCACTTTGAGCATTCTCTAGCACTACACTGTGAGGAGCAAAGAAGGCCAGCAGGGAGAGGTATTTGAAATCTGGATATATTTTGAATATAGAATTGGCAACAATTTTTCTTGAGTTACATATGGAGTGAAAAAAAAAGATGATTCAATGATGACTCTAAGATTTTAATTCAAGCACATTGAAGAATGTAGTTAAAAATTACCAAGATGGGGAAGATGGTGGGGGAAGAAGTATTGGGAATAAATACTGAGTTAGTTTTAAAACAGGAAGATTGAGATGTTTCTTAGACATCAAAGTAGAAATATTGAGAAGGCAGTAGATTTACAGACTGTGGTTGAGGAGAGAGGTCAGGATTGGAGGCACATTTGTACATCACCAACGTATAGATGGTACTTCAAAATAACAGGATGACACTATCATCTAGAGAATGAGAGGAAGAGGAACATTCCATGAGGCAGAAGGAGAATTGGGGATGACTTTCCAAGAGCCCAGAGGAGAAAGTGTTTTTAAGAAGAGTGTTCACCAAATGCGTCAACTCTTATTAACAGCTCAGGAAATTGAGACCAGAGAATTGTCCACTGGTTTAGCTTCTGGGCTAAACTGTACCTCCAAAATTCATATGCTGAAGTCAAACCCCCTGTACCTCAGAATGTGACTGTATTTGGATATAAGGCTTCCAGAAAGGTGAGTGAGTTAAAACGAGGTGATATGGGCAGCCCTAATCCAGTATGACTGGCATCTTATAGAAAGAAAGATTAGGAAGACAGATGTATACAGGGGGAAGAACATGGAAGATGCAAGAAGATACAAGAGAGGATGGCCAGCTACAAGCCCAGGAGAGAGGCTGCGGGGGAAACCTGACACCTTGATCTCAGATTTCAAGCCTCCTGAATTGTGCGAAAACAAATTACTGCTCTCTAAGCCACTGTATCTATGGTGCCTCTTAATGGTGACTGTAGCATTCTCATACTGACTGGTCAGAGCACACATGGTGACCAGCAACAGTGTCTGTGGCGAGCAGTGCTGGTCAATGACCCAGCATCTATGAGCCTGGCTTTGGGTGCCATGCACCTGACTCAACAGTGATTCGTGACTGCCCTTTCCCTTGAGCTCATGGCTGGTCCAGAGACCAAGTCCCAGTAAAAGGTGTAAGAAGACATCTGCTAGGGCTTCAGTGAAGGGGCTTCCTTCTCCATGAAGGAGATGTGTGAGAGGTCAGCCCTGGTACCACCACTGCCATGTGCCCTCCCTTGGGTCCTGACAGCCTAGAGAGAAAACTAGAAATAAACGATTGAACAATGGCTCCATCCTGATCTATTCAAAATCAAATAACTCATATCTAGTTCACAGGTTACAGGAAAAATCACAATGGAGCTATGAACATTAATGCAAAAGTCATACTTAAAAAAAGATATTAACTCAATCAAAAAAGGTCAGAAAAAAATTCAACAGTCTTTAGGGAAACACAATGCAATCCAGTCTCTACAATGTATCATAAACTCTAGTATTCATTAAAAGAAGTAATTCAAAAGGCAAGTAATAAATTACAAGGGATCAAAAGATACAATTGGCTTCAGTAGATGCCAATCAAGAGATAAGTCAAAAATCATTATGGGTAAAGATTTCAAAGTAACAATGAATAATATGTTAAATAAAATAGAGGATAATATAGACAAACAGTTAAACGAGAGAGCAAAAAGTAATGAAATAAGCATTCTAGAACTGTAAACTACAATATCTAATTTTTAAAAAAACATTGAGGTAATTTAAAAGTTAAAGCAGAAGATGGACTTTGTAAACTTAAAAATAAGTCAGAATATAGTATCCAAACTGAAGTATAAATATAGGAAAGAATGGAAACAATAGAACAGAGCATAAGAGAGATACAGGTCATGGTGTGAAGGAGAGGACAAGACAGAAGGAGTCCGGAGGAAATAATGACCCAGAACTTTCCAAATGATAAAAGACATGGACTCACACCTTAAAAATAACTCAGCAATCTCAGAGCAAGATACAGAGAAAACTGAAATTAATCACATCATTGTCAAACTCTTTAAAACCATAGTTAAAAAGAATTATTAAAAGCAGCTGGGGGTGGGGGCATAGATTAACTTCAGGGGTCAACACAGAGTGAAGACAAGGGGTGACCTCGTAAAGCTCTGAAATTCTATACTCAGTGAGAACATTGCTCTACAAGTAAAAGAAAATAAAGGTGTTTTTAGAACATAGAAACTGAGAGTATTTATTTCTATTAGACCTAACACTATTTTTACAAATATTAAAGGACTTTTATATGTTAAATATATAAATTTATTCAGGAGCAAAGAAAATGATTCTAGAAAGAAGCAGAGAACTGGAGCAAAAGAAAGAAGAACATGAAAAAAAGTAATTATAAGAGATATTGGCTGTTTAATTCTCAGGGGCTTATAACATATATAGAAATAGAATATGTAATGATAAGATAGCAGTGGTGTTGAGTTAAATTCCTCTTAGGTGTTATCACTGTTTGAGATCTCTAGAAGTACTGCCTTTAGGTGTGATAGATTAGCACAGTTAAAGCACTTTAAGCTAACCACTACTTAAAGAATGATCCTAAACATAAATAAAATAAATCTCATCGTGTAAATAAAATGAAATTATATAATTACTGGTTAATTTTTAAAAGTCTGATGTATATATAACAATTAAATATTAAGTATATTTAACAATAATACATAATTACCAAGCAGTACTTATGTTTGGCATGTGAAAATGATTTGGCATCAGAAAATTTATCAACCTATTAATATGTTAGATGAGAAAAAAAATCATGTAATCTCATTAGAGGAAAGAAAATATTCTAAAATTGAATACTCATTCAAGGAAAAAAAGTCTCAGAGAACCAGGAAGACTTTCCTATTATAGCAAAGCCACTCTCCAAAGGCCTATAGCCAACATCCTTCTAAATAATGAGAGAGTAGAAGCATTTTTATTACATCAGCAAGAAATCAAGGTAGCCTATTATCAACCCTCTTTTAACATTTTTTTTACAATCCCCAAATCAAAGACATATTGGAAGAAAAAAGAAATATGGTGAATAGGCCTTGGTGAGGATGAGACGCAGTTTTCCTTATTTGTAGAATATGACTATTAATATTAAAAATTCAAGGAGTTAGTGAACACTCGTGAACTACAAGGGAATATATCAAGATTACTGGATAAAGGAACATAACAAAAATATTTGTCATATCCACTCCCCCCCACACACACAGGTAAGTTAAAGACAGGCATTTTACAACAGCAACAAAACTCTAAGGTGTCTAGGAATAAGCCCACCCAAAATGGCTAAGGACTTGGGACAAATTATAGTGATGATGGAGCACATTCCTCTTCCTCGTAAACACAGACACCTCAGCAGTGTTCCCACCCACAGCATGAGTTCTGTATGAAGAAAGTAATAAACATTACTGACAGAAAACATCATTTCAAGCAAAAGAGGGGTATTTGCTATTTCTGAATTGGGGGAACTGAAGGGGACATGTCCTCACAGCACCTGGCCAGACATCACCTTGGCTGTTTGCTAACTGTGGAGCCCAGGTAAATCGCTAAGCCTTGTTCTGACTTCGCTTCCTCTTCTCAGAAATGGGGAAAATAGGCTGCCCTGAGTGGGACTGTGCTGATTCGTATAGTGCTCTCACTTTACCAGACAGGGATGCCCCAGGAATGCTCGTCGCTATATCACAATCATGCACGGACTGAAGTCAGTCCCCAGCCCATATTCAAAATCAGGTGGATTTTTTTAGCCTTGCCAAGGAAGGTTCTAAACTTCAGCCAAAACCTAACAGACAAGTGTCAGTAAGAAAAGGTTTGTCGCTCAGGATCTCAGGTGTCATCGACAATGTATGGAACTCCCCCAAATGCTGGCAGCAGTGGAACGGAACCGGCTCCCTGAGATGAATGCTCACATGGGAGGTTCAGCGCTTGTTCTGTGGCCAAAGAGGGAACGAGTGAGAACAGGAAGAAAGGATCCTTCACAAAATGATTTGCAAAAATAAATGTTTGCAAAAAAGTCACAGAAACTCAAACTATATACTTAAAAAATATTTTTCAAACAGACTAAAGAATTACCATACAGAATGGAATTCATTTCATCTGACCCAAGGAAGGAGGCATTCTACACACATTTAGCAATGGAAGAGCTCTAGGGTGAAGACATCAAAAGACAGCCTACAGGGAGAAAAAAGATGTAATCTCTTTGTCAGATTATTATTCTTGATGCATAATTTCTACTAAAAATCAATGAACAAAAAGACAAGCGTGGAAATACAAGATATAAAACAAAAATATCAAATAAACTTGTGAAATTACTGGATCCAGATAAAATGCATGTTAAAGCAAGCTTTGCCTGGGGGATAGTGGGAAATGCTGAGTCCCACCCAGAATGCCCTTGGCCACCTCTCTCAGAGTTTTGGTGGAATTTTAAAACTGGCACAAATTTTCTGTAGAGCATTTTAACAATATGTAGCAAGAGTTTTAGCATGTCCACACATTTTAGGCCAGCAATTCCACTGAAGGAAAAGGAATGTCTCCTAAGGACAGACACAGTCAGCTATCCAAATATCCTGGCTGGGGAAACTTAAATACAGGAGAATATATTGGAAAAAAGTGGGTACCCATAACAACTGCAGTTTTAATGTGCTCAAGAGGCATCAGGTGCATTAAAAAGGTTAAGAAGGAATGCTTCAAATATTATTCATGTTTATCTCTGAGAGATATTCCTCCTTTTACAAGATGATACGATAATTTGATAACAGAATATTATTATAATATCTGAAATGGACTTTAAAAACATACACTGTGACCCTTTAAGGCCCTATTTGTGGGTGCATGTGGAAAGGAGGGGGTCAGACATACAGTAGATGGTCCTACTGAAAATCACAACATCATGAGAGTCCGGGCACCGCCAAGTCCTCCTGTCCCAGCAGGCAGATGCCCCATGGCCTTCCAGAATGGCCCTGTTGCCCCTTGGGGCCACCGCTGTAAACTCAAGAGAAAGGGGCAAGATTTACCCATCTCCTTTAGTGGCTGCACCTTTGGGGCAGGGGGCATCCGTTAAAGATCAGGAGACGAGCAAGAGGCTGGAGGCTGCCCTGCCATTGACTGGCCTTGCACCACACTGAAGTGCTCTGTGTCTGTCTTTATTGACTGATCTCTACTGATGAACCTGCAGGACCGACAGGCGTGTCGCAGGGCTGGGACACGGTGGCCATGGGTGTTAGCAACAGCTAGCATCCCCACAGAGGCCCCAGCTCATTGCTAAAGAGCCCAGGGCATGTTTTGCAGCTCGGGGCCTGGGCCCTGGCTCACTTCATCTGGGTAATTATTGAACTGACCCTTGCGGTGTTCAAAGGACAATGACTATTTCTAAGATCTGACCTTTACCTCCTCTCCTTGGAGCAATTTCCCAACCCCAGGGAAGTGTGCTGTGGAGTCTGAGCTGAGGAGCCCCTCTGCTCCTAGAGGCAGGAAGGAGGAGCCTGTGAATTAGAGTCAAATGAGGCTTCAGGGGCCCTGCCCGCAGGTGTCGGGATCTGCAGCCCCCGTGGTGCTGGGAGGGCACGAGAGCCACATGGGGCAGCAAGACAAGCAGCCTGCAGGGGCTAACGCAGAGTGTCAGACTCAGTTAACCTTGGGAACATGTCCCACATTCTGCCATGCTATAAAGAGGGACTGCTGGCAAACCTTTTTGTCTATTTGAAACAACAGTATGCAAATGAAGATGTAAATTCTAGGGGAGTCTGGTGCTCACCTAGAGGGAGATAGGGAGATCAGCGCAGGAAACACCTTTGCTCTGCAGAGACATAAAGACTGGGGAGGCAGATTGGGAGGCATCCTTCAGGGAAGAGGTCAGAGGCCTCAGAGTGAGAGAAGAAGGCAGCCTGTTACATCTCACAGAGAGTGAAGCATCAGCACTGTTGTCTCCCCTTCTCATCTCAAACTTTTTATTTCACTCTTTGCTCACAATGAGCTACTGTCAAGAAAGAAACCTCAGAAGGATAAGATTGAAAGGCTTACCTGGGTTCCCAAATGCATAAAAATAACCTGGGAACTTGCTAAAATGCAGCTTCTGAGGCCCTGGCCCAGACTTACTAACTGAAAATCTCTGGTTAGGAAGTGTGAGAATCAGGATTTTTATCACATTTCCTGGACAAGAAATACCAGTAAGAGCAGATCCTATCACAGTTAAAGTTGGTTATGGTAAATGATAATAATTCTCACATTTGCAAAATTTCTATAGCCATTTTAATTTATTTAAAGACTGATTATCAAAACTGCCTCATTAAGTAATATTGAAGCTATCATCACAAATCTGTCTGGACATGTGTATAGAAGTGATGAAGCTAGCGCTCAGGTGCCCACCAGCCCTTTAGAATATACAATCTGATTTAGTTAACCTAGCGGCTGCTCACCTCTCACCCATTTGATCTTTCCAGGCAGGGCTGCTGGAAGGAATCAGGGAAGTTGCATATGTATGTAAAGGGCCTAGAATGCTGTCTCGTACCTGGTAAGAACAGGACAGAATGTACATGCTTTTTAATACCTACCCCTGTGTGTGATCCATATTGCAATATTTCATTATTATCATTATGTTTTAATTCTTCTTTCCCATTCCCACTGCTACCACCTGATTGAAAGTCTCACCATTCCTACTCAGTCCCTCGCCATAACTCTTGTCTCCACCTGCCCATTTACCTGCCATTGGCCTTGCAATTCTGCACTTGCTAAACCAGAGGGTTTGTGCAATCAGCTGAGCTGCACTCTTCCTACAGCATTTGGCATAATTCTCATTTGCTCTAACACTTCATGTCTCCTTATCTTTGTGCCTAGGATGAAGACCAGTCATTGTAGTAAAAATTCCAGATTTACCTACCTTTTAAATATGCACACAGCTGATCCTCAGGTTCACACACTTCTCCCCTGGTCCTTCTGATGTAAGCTTGGATCACACAGCCTTGACCTTAAAAAAAAAACTGCCCCTTTCCTTTCTGAGGCCTCCCACCTTCATGGTCTCCCTTGACCTGACCTTCCCCTGACACTGTCCCAGGATCAAACCATCCTTGCCTTCTCCCTTTTTTGGCCAATGATCTGTAATGCATTTGCATGGCAGGCATTATTTTTTAAGAGAACTACCTTCTCTTATATTGCTTTCCTGATGACTTTCTATATTTATCTCTCATCTGTGATGACAGGTTAATGCCTCATTTTCTTACATTTTCTGTATCATCTGTACCAAAGCCTGACACAGGGCAGGTGCTTAGTGTGTAATATAGTTAGTGTTTCCAAGACTTGTTCTCTTCCTTGCACTAAAACTCACATCAGAGCTGGGTTTATTATAATCCCCACTATAATCCTGTGGAAACAGGCATAGAAAACTTACTTCTCAAAGTCTCAAGGCAATAAAGCAGTGAAGCTGGGGTTCCACATTGAGAATCCGACACCAAGTTTGGTGTTTCATCGGATCACCAGTAATCCTGTGGTAATCTGCAGAAGATAATGTGAGTGTGCCATGTGTGCATCTTGCACTGAGAGGGCACATGAGGCAGGCCTGGCCTCAGGAGGGCACAAGCCTATAGGTCCCCATACTGCCAGCCTGTCACAGCGCTGCCCCTGCTGACCCAGCAAGCACCTCACTGTGACGCTGGAGTAGAATGAAGAAAGCCACAGGACCCAGCCCAGGTCCTGGGTCCCATTAGCCCAAGTCTGTCTGTGTAGGAAGAAATGGCATCTGAGAAAGGAACAGAAGCCACAGAAGCATCCTATGAATGGTCTCCAAAGACACAGTGGTGACACAGCTCACTTAAGCCCGGCAAGGTGAACCGACCCCACTGACTCGTCCGCACTGGCTCTGGGTTCCAGGTGCCTGGTGGGGTCCTTGGCGCCCAAACCCACCTGCTTGCACATTTGTCCTCCCCTGATGAGACCCAGAAGCTTGGTCACCATTCCCTCTTCCCACCCCACGTGGACTCTGAGGAATCAAGGAACCAGTCTGCAGGGACCCACCCATTCTGACATCTGAATGTCTCTTGTAGACAGATAGAGGCTCCTTGAGATAGCTTAGCCTGAAACCCCAGGCCCACGGGCCATTTAGGGTCAGTTGATAATTATGGTAGACTGTGACAAATGGCAGATTGTGTTTCATTTGGATACTAAAGACTCAGTGTAAGCCACAGGAAAGCTAAATTTCCATCACATAAAAAATGAAAGTAGCCTAGGTTTATATTCTAGCTACACTGAGATGTGACCATTAAAAAGTAATAATATATAAGCTTCAATCATTCCTGGTGCACTGCTGAAGCGAGAACTTAAAATTCCTTCGGTACATGCTCCTATTGACACTCAGGTTTTTTAGACATTAAGCCCTTTGGCTGTGTGAGGTCTTTAGATCCCTGTGTGTGTCTGTTGGGTGGAGGTGGGTTACCTTCACATGCCTCTGAACTCTTTGGCACCTGACATCTGCTCCACCTGTAGCTTCATCTCCATGCCCCTCTCCAACCCTACAGTTTAGCCAAATGGGCGAGGCTGACCCCCTGCCTGGAAACCACCCAACCCAGTGGGTGTCCATGAAAATACTCCACAGCTCAGCTCAGACACCAAATTTCAAAATCTGAAACGAGTCCTACCCCTCCCTGGCTCCTGAGGGAATGTGCCCATTTTCTGGACATCTAGTCCATTTGTTCACCATTCTCAGGACAGGAGGCCATTGCCATGGTGACAAGAAGGGACACTGAGCCAGGCATGTGAGCTCTCATCCCAGCTCTACCAGCTGGTGTGATCTTGGACGTACTACCTCGCTTCAGTTTCCCCATCATCTGGTGTGATCTTGGACGTACTACCTCGCTTCAGTTTCCCCATCATCAAATGGAGATCTTAGTAATTCCACCTCACAACATTATTGGGTAATACAAGCCTGGTATTTATAACAATGGTGATGGCAGGAAGGTAAGATGGGTTTATTCCTGTGAGAAGGCTCCTTTCTACCTTCCTCTTGCACACATGCCCAAACTCCTATAAGTCCCCAAAGGTCAGAAGTTTCTAGAATTTTCTTGCTTGCATATATCCAAAGTGCCTAGTGCAATGCCCTGAATATTGTAATAATGAAGTATATAGAAAAATTTCTGTGAAGATATAGTCTTTGTACAAGAAATAACTTGGTCTAAATTTAGGTAGTACCTGAAGTTGAGAACCAAAACAATAATTTAGAACATCTTAACCACATCACACACCGCCAACAGCAAGCTGCTTTGTTTAGAGTGTTTCATTTCGCTCTTTGCACATCAATCAGGAATTTGTGAGCCTGCAATAAACAAAAAAAATGTGTATGGCAAAATGTATAGGTATAAAATGGAGAAAGTTTGTTCTTCGAAGCTTTGCATTCTTTTCCATAATTTAGGTAAATGAATGGTTAATTGTTAATTAGGCTGGTTTCAACAAGGATCATGAAATCTACTTACCTTTACAATGGAGACTTGTATTGATTTTTTTTTCCCATTAACTAATCCTATTTTAAAACAAAAGACCATATTTTCCTGTTTGCCTCTCAATTTTTCTTCATCTTTACTAGGTGATAAATATACTAATAATAGCATAAAAATACTGTTCTATTCAGGGGGTGGAAGATGCTCTGTAGGTAGGTGAATTGCATTTCTTTTACATTTTCATAAATGAACTCAGTCTTAATTACTATGAATATCTAGTTGGCATTTATTTCAAAACTATGGCATGACAAAAGTAAATAAGAAAATAAACTGGTTTATATAAGCACCTCAATAACTATTTCCACTAAATAGATAATTAATCACATTTTACTTTCATATTCTGATTTTGGTTTTTTTCCTTAGTGGCATGTGATTAAAAATATTTGTATGTTCAGATGTTTGATCATAGGTTTCTGGATAACCAGAAAGCATTGTCGGAACTGTTACTTTGCAGCAGGGCAGTAAAAGCACAAGGGCACTGTCTGGGGCTCCTTATCATAAAAGCCCTTTAGAGTCACTAGTGATATCTTTATATTATTTCCAAAATATTTGGCAAGATTAAAAGTCATCATTATTGATGATATTAAAGAATTTGCTTTTTGATTTTGTTATTATCAAAAGCTACTTAGATCAGGTAGATACAAAGGAAAAATACATAGTAACTAATTACTTTTTCTAAGCAACGCCCAGGATGGGCCCAGGGTAGGCACAATGCCAGGTAACAGAGAGACCTCAATAACCTACAGCACAAAGGTATTTGAGACACACAAGTGGTTCACTCTCTCTCTGCAGATGACTTTCAGGGACACTGGCACCTGGTCCTTGAACACCCGGGGCCGGCTAGTCTTACCCAGAAGTCACTCAGGTGGGAACCCACCCGCCCACGTAATTCCCTCTAATTGAGTGTTGTTTAGTCACTGCTCCCCAACTAGCCTTCTTAAACCTATTTTTTTCTTTCTGTTTCTAACTTGTTTGCCTTCACTAATTAAAGAAATGTGCCATGTTTGAAAACAAACAGAAAATAAATTGGATATGACGGTAGGAAAATCGCCCAGGAGATCGTGCCAAAAACGTGTGAATGATTCAAAACAAGTGGCTCCCTGGCTTGTTTTTTGGTTTGAAGAGCTATTTTTAAGTTGTTCGCTGAATAGGCATAACTTGGCAGAGCACAGGCGATGGCCACCTCCTCTGAAATGCAGGAGGCTGGCGTGGTACCCCTGACTCCTTCAGCTTCTGCAAAGGCTGATCTAAGGGGAGCCTGTCAGTCTAGCCTCTGCATCCATTCTCGGTTGTCTGCAGTTAGCAGCGGAGAAAGTTTAATTCTGAACTGTGAAAAGATTCAATAAGTCACCACAAATCACCCCGACTAAACCCCAAACTGGGTAATTTACACAGCACTTTGTGATCTTCAAACAGTTTGCAGTGGGCAATTATTCATGCCCGCCATGGGGCCGCTGGGTCCCAGCTCCCTGTTTGTTCTAAGGCCGAGGAGAGGTGTTTGAAAACCGAAAGAGACGACCAGGGGCCCAGAGATCACGGCTAATGTGACCCCCCCCCAGGCCTAATCTTCTTAGAGCACTGGGATAAAATAAGTATCCATTACAGCCCCGGCCTTCATCCTGCCCCCTTCTGCGCCCGGCCACTCTGATAGCCAGCTCCGAGACAATCGCGCGATTCGGGACTTAATCAGGTATTAGGAGCTGAGGCAGGAGCCGGGCGGGCTAATCTCCATATTTAGTCCATCTGTACTTGTGGACCTGACTTGCCTACCCCTGAGAGATCAAAAGGAATCGGCAAAAATCAGATTAGGGCTAGAGAAAAGGGGGAGTTCAGGCCGTGTAACAGCCACATTTTTTTCTCCCGGCCTTGGTTGTGTGTACGTTTATTAAGACCATGCGGTTAATCCCAGGAGCTTTCAGTGCATTGTGCTTGTCTTTTCTTCTTTCTTCCTTCTTTCAACCAAAAAAAAAAAAAAGACAGAGAGAAAGTGATTAAAGTGAAATAGTGTGTTAATTATAAAAATAGGAGACATGCACATGGAAGGTTGTGCCCATGGAAGGGCACAGATTTAGAGAAGTTCAGCAATTCAATCCTGCAGTGCAACCTCTGGGCTCCCTCGTCCACCTGGGAAGGGACACAGGCCTGGCGCTTTCTGCGACTGGGACACACGGCCGAGCAGTGTGAAGTCAGCGCAAGAGAAGATGCTAAGTATTAATCCAGGCTGCCACGGAGCCAGGCTGGCTGTGGGGCAGGTGTGAGAGCAGCTCGGTGACATCTGATCCCCCTGCATTGCCACCACACCGCAGAGCTCTGTGATAGAGCACAAGGAACATATGGGATTCACCAGTTAAACCAAATCTTGTTCCCTCCTTTAAAACATGCGGCCACATTAGGCAAAAGCAGGTTATTTCCTTCCCTGCTCAGATGCGTGGTTTTGTCAGCAATGCCATCTTGTCTGCATCTGCACTCGGGCACTTACAGCTTTTGACACGTGGACAGATGGGTAAGGAGATGGGGGCAAGAGGGATTCACACTCTGGCGGCTGTGGCCATCACCTGCTGTTTGTAAACAGTGACATGTGGCCACCAGCCGTGTCCTTCAAGCTAGGAGAAATGTGCGCTGCTAAGTGCAAGGGGCAGGCAGGCTACCTCAAGCAGGTACCCACTGCTGACGGACACTGTGCACACAGCTCGGCAGGCCAGGCAGAGCTGGAGAAACTTGCTGGCATGAAAGGAAGCTCCAAAAACGGAGTGTCAGCCCCTCTTTTGGCAGGGTGACAAAGTCCCTTCCTTTCGGCTTCTTACAAACCCCCACGCGGTGCCAGAAGAGAGCTGTGTGGCTGCTGGGTTTTGGCCATTGAGTGCACCTCATTAGAGTGGATTAAGTCATGATGCTGAGAAGGATAAAAGGTGCAAAGCAAAGCACCGGGGACGGCAGCCACGCAAAGCCCTGAGTGCCGTTTGTATGCGCACGCCATTATTGACTGGTGCCCATGTGGTTCACACTTTTCAATTAGCGTCTGCTGGAAAGGTGACCGGTAATTACAGAGGCTGCTGCTCTGGCTCTGGTGTCAGGGGCCTCCCAGCCCTTGTCACCTTCTCTTGACGCTTGACTCCAGGATGTTCAAAGGCAAAGGTCCAGAGCCTGCGGATCTCCCTGAGGACACAGGGAGGAGGCAATCCCATTTAAAAAATTAATAAATAAGAAACACACCCGCACATGTAGGATGGCGATGAAATTGGCAAGTGTCGTTTAATGGGCTGGGCCTCCAGTGTTCTGCACCACGGAGAACTGGCAGATGCCTGCCTTTGATACATGCTCACAAGACTTCTAAAAATGATGAAACAAGGACAAACTCAGGTGTCCCCTGGCGTTGTGCCTGGGCTGTGCGTTTGTGTCTGCTGGTTCAGCCCTGTTGACTGGGCCGTGTCTGCCTTTCTCACAGACGCTGTTGTATTGCAGGATCCCCATCAATCTGGACATACCTTTCTTCTGCTCAAATTATAGGAAATAAAACCAACACCAGATGTAAGTGATTTTAAGTGCAAGGGGTTAAGAAGTTCAGGAGGACTTTAGGTTGCTGGGAAGACAGAATTACCCCCTGTGGAGCCCCTCTGTGGTCAATACAGAGGAAAGGGTAGACAAAGCAGGTCAAACTCTGGGAATAAAAATAAGGAATTAGTGGTCAACTCCTCTGAATTGCCCATATTTCTTTGATCCAGTCATAAAGGGGATATTTTTAAACCTGGGGCCGAGGGGACTTAATTTCTTAGAACGATTAGTAAAAGAACCCCTAGGAACCCTGAGCAGCATGCCTGAGAGTTGGTGTGTAGTTGTGGCAAATCATGATCTGGGGTTTTAGGGGTACCGAGGACCGTTCTCAACAAGCCTGATCTCATGATGCCCTGCTTCGAACTTCCAAGCCCGGTCGGGGCCAGAGAAACAGGGCAACCTCAGTGAAGTGTGTGTGGCTCAGTGTTCAGAGAGCGCCTTTGAAAAGTGAAGGCTTTGTTCACCAGAAAGCTGGGGCATTTCTGTGAAAAATTAAGAAGATTTAGGTATGGGTTGAAAACTTTATGTGTCATTGGAAATTTGGCATTCTCAGCCTGAATCAAGAGTTTCTACTTAGACTCTAGGCACCCACCTTAGTTCTTAGCAAAGGTAACTCAGAGAGCTGGCTTTCCTCACATTTAGGGTGTGTGTGTGTCTGGGTGTGTGTGTGCGCGCGTGTGTGTGTGCGCGCGTGTGTGTGTGTGTGTGTGTGTGTGTGTAAGGCTGCCATCCCACCGCAGGGATAACAAACCTTCAATGAAGGTTCTCTAACCAAAGGAGACACTTTGTGCATCCAGACCTCCATGTCATTCCGATGCCCCCTGTGGGCCCCACCGTCCTCTCCCTCAAAGCCAGTCCCAAAGGTCCAGCCCAGCCAGTGAACACAGCACCCTGAGGGGGAGCGAACCACCAGGAAAGGGAGGCAGCCTGGTACCATCAGGCCAGGAAGGAACCGTGAGAACATGAAGCGGAAATGTGTGGATGGCTGGCTGGAGGCACCTGGCTGCCAGGTAGAGCTGTTGTAACAGAACAGACACTTCTGGGCCCTAAGTCTGGAGACAGGAGACAGGCTGCCTGAGGGGGGGCTGCCTTTTGAGCTCATCCTAATATGGGAGGATGTAGACGCCACACCAGTTCCAGCAAGAACTGGATTTCACCTGGGTGTCCTGGTGACGGGTAGGTCCGGCACTCTGGTCTCACTTCCCACCAAGCCCCATGCCACTGGTTGATGTCCTTGCAGGTAATGGAGCCCAGCAGAGCCCAGCAACACTTCTGTTCTCCCAGCTTGATGGTGCAGTGGGTCCCATACCTGAAGCCCAAGGATGTTACTAACGATACAGCATCAGGAAGGCCCACAGTGGCAGACCACCCTGAACTGTTCACATTTCAGAGGCTAAGCTCCTGTCTTCTAAGTGGGAGGGTATCCAACCGGATGGCCCTTGGGTCCTGCCAGCAATAAGAATTGGCCAGCCTGTGCCTGCTCAGTGTAGCCCTCCTACTCCACGGCCGGGGATGCAGCCTGCCTGAGAACACAGATGGCAGGCAGCACGGTTGCAAAGTGACGGGTCTGAGAGAGGTCGCATTGCACTGTCCCCAGCGTTCCCTAGAGAGACAGTCACTCTAACCAGACTCTTGGTGGGATCTCAGGAAAACACAAATGAGTCAAGTGTGAACACAGCACCCATCAACTACAGGCTTTACTTTTTCACAGAACCAGTTTAAAAAACGTAGCCATCATTTTTAAGTAGATAAAAGTGCTATAGTTAGTGTGCATATAACCAAGTATTGGTATGAGTCACAGAAAGATATAATGGAACTATGTGAACTATAGGATGTATAGAAACACCCATATGTTCATATCACTTATTAAATAAGCTCATTATTCATTTTCAGGGAATTCAGGAAACTTTATAAGTGTATGTTTCCAAATCACATTATTAGAAAGAGATGATGAAAAGGATGACGATTACATTGGGGGATTATCACTATCCAAGGCTGTGCATTCCTTGATGGTTGCATTATCACACTAGATGCCTGCGGGGTTCGTGACCACAAGCCACCCACAGAAGTCAGAGCAAAGGGAGCCCAGCACCCAGAACAGTTTAGCATGTACTGTATGCCTATCGTTGTTCTTTGGGAGAAAAGACGTACAAGACCAGGGTACTTGCACTTGAAATAACATCATCGCTGGAAATGGGGGATGCCAGGGTTTCAGACCGGAAGGTCTGGGGCTGTTGGAGAAGCATGCATGGAGTGTGAGCTCAGTGGAGGCTGCCCCTAAGGTCTGTGCCCACTGTGCACCTGCTGTGCACACACAGGTAAAAAATCCTCCTGACGTTTGTTCTGATGCCTGGTAACAGGTGATTGTCATGCGGCCTCACCTTGGCTCAGAGTAACACTCACCCAGTAAAACGTATTATTTAAGCTCAATTATCCAAAAATCATATCCATTACTGACCTTTGCATGTGAAGCCGTGCTCCTCTGAGGCTCTCTCTGTGTGGAAGACCCTGTGGCCGTCACTCCCAACCCCAGAAGGCTTCTCCCAGGAAGTCTGGCCCACTCGCCCTGTCACCCTGGTGGGGCTCCACCTGTCCTCTGCACTCCCTGCGTCTCTGCGCCCCATGGTGTCCCCCGCTGTGCAGCATACCTCAGCTGTGTCATCTGTGTCGTGAATGATGGTTGAATGGCTATGCGGTACTCAACATTCGCCTTTCTCAAATCTTACTTTCTCCAAATGAGTTTAGACAGCTCAGAAGCCCTAATGATGTGACAAAGTTGCACCGAGTCACTGGCCAGCCAGCTAGTTAAAATATCCTTCTTGTTGATTGACATCATATTTAGAGTTTGGGCAAAAGGAACAGAATCTCAGAAAATAATATTTCTGAACTAAGAGGTTCTAAAAATAAACCTTCCAGCTCCTTCCAGATCAAACCCTGTCCCAACAGGAAGCCATGGTAAATTCACTAGCTGTCCTGGATGAAAATCTCCTTTTGAAGGCAATATCCTTTTTTTCTTTTTCCTCTTCAACATTAGTGGGTTCTACCACTGTTCTCTGTGTCTACTGCCCTCTCCTTCATAAGGCATGAGGAAAGCTTGGAACTGATGTGGGTCATCTCACCCTCTAACGGGGGTCCAGGATGCCCGCACTGCGTATGGGCTACACTCTCAGAATGCCCTCCTCAGCCCTGCAAACCCACGGAGGCTGTTTGGCATCATTACTGACAAACAGGGACACTACTTCTCCAGAGACCCGGCTTTCTGACTGAGGTACAAAGATTAGGGCGAAGGGAGGGCATGGCCCTGTGTCTGGGGCTCTGCATGGACAGGCCACAGAAGATCCTCATTGGGCCATATTGCAGGGCATCTGTGCCGCCTCAGATTGTGGGGTGGTGGTCTCTGAGGAGGAGGGATCCTGCCAAGAAAAGTCATTTTTGTATGGATTTAGATATATGTAGATTAGAAGTTGCCACTATTTTTGATAACATTCTGTGTCCCCCCCTGAGTTAGGTCACTGTCTTCCCGTTTTATGTATATATGATGCCAAGACTCGGGATGTTGTATGGACTGGCCCAAGGCTGTTACGGCTGGCACTGGGCTCAGAGCCCTTCTCCAAAGCCCACACTTTCCAGACAGCCTTTCAGAGTGGGGGCATGTGCCAGAGGAGCCACGTTTCTGAAATACAGCCTCCAGGTAAGAAGCAATGCAGCCACACTAGCCAGAAAGAGGTTACTAACTAGTCCCAGGATTGCTGGGGTTTCTGCCTCTGCTTCCTGCTCAGGATGTCACTGTCACACCCACCCACGCAGGGATGGAGGCAGCAGATGGAACACCAGGCATCTGTCCACAAGCTCTCCTCCCGGGTCCCTTTGGAAAGCACTTACTTAGCGTTTAACTAGTACTCAGTCACCTCTCAGTCATTCAGCCAACCCACTGCCTCCTGAGGGTCAGTGTCCCAGCCATGCAGCCATACCCTGTCTAGTGTCATGTCTATGAAAAGGGAAATGCAATGAAAACTCACTCCATCCCAAGTTAGCCACTGACACTGGAGATCTGCTGGGGGTGGGGGACTGAGGCAAGTGAAAATCAGTAAAATGAAAACTGTCCACCTGAATACTTCCTGATGACTCCCTGTGGTTTCAGGTTAAAACCGTGGCGGCTGCTGGCCTTCATCCCTCCCTGTGAGCATGAGTCCCTCCTGCAAAGCAAGGACAGCAATGTCACGGGATGCACAGGGTCAAGGCTTACATGGCTAATGCATCCAGCACATTATAGAATCCCATTACGTGAACCTGTGAGTCACAAACGTGACAAGAATATTAATAACAATTAATCTGCACTGCCCGCGTAAAATAGCAGAGTCCTACTGTCAGACTCACTGGTACGTCACGCCTCCTCTGTCCACAGGGAAAATCCGTGAGGAGCTGGACAAGGGGTGGCAGGAGGGATACTGAGCCTCAGCAGTCCGGCCCACCCCACAGCACCTCCTGCCCCTTCAGTCCTCGCTCAGAAGCAAACGCTGTTGTCAGCTAATGCCGTGAAAGTGCTCCTTGGTTTGTAAACATCTCACATCTCTAAAGCTAAGCTCCACAACTGAGGCCATCTGATGGGGATCTTCACATGACTCAAAGCTCACCATGCCGGTGGGAACTCGGCCTCTGTATTTACCGTGTTCACGTTAGGTGGGCATGTGGCTGTGGCCATGTTGTCATGAGAAACACTCCTTTGATGCAGGAAAGTTCTGACGCTGGAAACCTGAGGGCCTCCGGGAGATGGCTAGCCAGTGCTTGGCCACCAGAAAGTCACGTGGCCTTGCTTGTCCTGGCAGAATGGGGCATGCAGCCCAGATGCCTGCTTTGGTCCCAAGTGAGTACAGCTTTACATGCTAAGGACACAACTGGTGGTCTTGCCACGCGTCCATCTTTAAAGTGCAGCCATGTCTTTCACATCCTGCAGGAGTTTATTTTCTGCATTGCATTGAGGACCAGCCTGGAACAGTGCGAATCCCAGCTTTCATCTCCAGGAAGGCTGCACCGGCTCCTGGACAAGGCAAAGGGGGTGTGGTGACAGCGTCTACGGAGAGCCTGTCCACACTGGAGGATGACTTTCGAGAAGGTCACAGACATGAATGCATTAGGAGCCGGCGTGCGCACTTGGTCCCAGCCCCCCGTCTCTAGCAGCAGCTGCGTATTATATGACACCCCCTTTCAACTGCTAAGTGCTGTGGCTGCCGTTTCATCGGCCAGTCGCCAGCGGGCTCAGGGGAGGCGCTCTATCTCCCATGGCTGTGAAAATTGATATTGAACACGAAAGGGGGACTCGCCCAAGCTGATGGCAATTAGCTAAAAAGGATTTGCAGCTCCGTGGTTCATCACACCAGGGGACCAAAGTCATTTGCAGGCGCTGCTTCGAGAGTCCCTTTGCAGGGCTCGGGGCTCTGCCTCTGTTTGTCTCTCACACTGGGCTGTGACATTCTCAGCTTTCAGAGCCCTCTCCTAGGACGGGCCCTGCCGCGGCTGGTTGGCTCCCTGTCAGAGATGCTTCAGCTAGAAGGTGCTCAGAGTGGGCCTCAGATCCTCATTTACATTTTAGATATTCATGTAAGGAAGAAGAAGATGGTTTATTTCACTTTCTTGTGCTGTTTTGACTTAAGAAAGTAATTTGTGGAAGCCAGGAAAACTCTACATAGATTAATTAACCAAAATATTAGTGCTCAGATATCAAATGCGTCTAGAGACTGTTTTACAAACAGAAGCACTCGGCCCAGGGTGCTACCACTTTAACCTTGAGCACCAGCTTTCACTGCCACCCAGCATGTTGGCCCCGTGGCTGCCTCGTGGCAGGTGTTGGCTTCCATGGGGCAGGGCTCCCGGCTTCCTGTGTGTACCTGTGCTCCGGGCTGTTTCTTATGTTGCTGGCAAGCATTCTGTTATGACAATATACCACCTTTCTCTGTTTCTTAAATGGACAGAGCTTGCTCACAGTTCTGTCACTAACAACACAGAAACTTGTCAGTGCTGTGTGCCCTGGAGAAGGGAGAGCGTGTGAGCTGGCATGCAGCATAAATCACAAAGGACACGTTATTTGCATACTTTTGTACTATTTGTGTATGTGCAGTAAATAGTACATATATATGCTATTGTTTCCATTTCAATGGTATATACATACGTATGTATATATACATTTCAAATTTAAAGCTTCTTTATGAGAAAAAGAAATACCATAAACTGTCCAAGCGAAGCTGCATGTAACCTCATCCCCAGTTAGGAAAATGAGATCTTAACAGCCATGTATGGCCATTCCCCCATGGCAGGGGTCTGAGAGCACACCTCATCCCAGAAAGGGTTGGGGTCCAGGGGCAGCCTCCAGGAAGAGCCGTAGGGAGCCAGGGAGCCAGTCCTGCCTCTCGGCCCCACCCACAGCAGCCCTGGGCACAGGGATTGGGGGCCCTCCGCAGCCAGCTTCCCGTGTGTGCGTCAGGGAGGTGGCCACCGGGCCCAGCTTTCCCTGTTGCATTCCGTACAAGTCCTTGCTTAACCTGTGAACACTTTACCCTGAAGTACCTGAGCCACCAAGCATATTTTAGTGGTGATTCTGTGGCCAGCTGGAAACCACGTGAGAAGACTGTGGAAATTAGGACATGGAAGGAATACGGACATCCTGAACTGCTTTAAGAGATGTAGGTACCTCTGCCGAAGGGTGGGATCCAGATAGAGCCAAGGGTGAGAGAGAACAGCCGCATTGTTGAGGGCTGCCCTAATCACTGCTCCCCCAGAAGCCAAGAAGGGTGTGGGACGCAGACTCTCTGGGTCCAGGAGGTGCCTGGCCAGCTGGCTGGAGAGCCCTCCACGCCCCTGCTTCAAGATGCCACAGCACGGGGCTCAAGAGGACCCCTGCCTGGGCACCTGTCTGGAGGCAGTGGAAATGGCTCTGCATCGGGGCTGTAGGCCGGAGGTGGGGGCCCAGGGCTGTTACTGCTGGCACGGGCTCAGAGCCCTCTCCAAAGCCCACACTTTCCAGACAGCCTCTCAGAGTGGGCATGTACAACTCTGCACGGGAGGCTGTCCTAGGTTTGGACAGGGTGTTCACTGGGTGGTAACAAATCTGCACACAGTGGGCCTCTATGATTCGGGAGGTGCTTCAAATGTCTGTGCTCTCAGCACTGTGGGCAAGTCTATCAGATATGTAATCAGTTGCATTCAGCTTATTTCTGTAGTCATGATGCTCCGTACAAGTCGCCCTATCACTTTTACTGGTGCTAGAAATCAAGGAGCCATCTGGAAGTGCCTCCCCGTGTCAGGCCTGGAACTCATGCCTCGCAAATCCCACACCAATGACCATGCAAGCACCCTTCCTTGCTCCCTCTCACTTCTCCCTCTTTCCCAGAGGATGGGCCTCCTTGCTTGGTAGCCCCAAAGCACAAACTTCCCACTAATTCTTTCAGAAATGATCCCCAGCCCGCCCCAGCCCCTGCAGAGGTCAGCTCTCTGGACTGCTTCCTCCCCTCACCTCTGACTCAAGAACTACTTCCTCTCCTGTGCCCTGTGTGAGCTGGCATGCTCGTGACAAACAGCCCCTTATCTCATCAGATGCATCCAATTAGAGTGCCTAGCAAGCCCTGTGCGCCTGGGCCTCTGACTGCAGTGTGGGCAGGGCGGCCCAGGCCGGGTCGGAATGGTGCTGCCGGCTGGGCACCAGGCCCAGCTCAGGGGTTCCAGCGTGGGGCACAGGTGCTGCTCAGTAATGCTGCTTGGCAAGCCATGCTCAGAACTGCTGACCACTGTAATCTGGCTGGAGATGAAAATTGGTAAATGGATCCCTTCCTAGGAACTGGATCTCGTGACCTGTGTCTTGGAAAGGTCAAAAAGTAAAACAGAGAAGAAATATGTAAATGCAGAAGCACCATTTGGCAGCGCTCTGGGGAAGGGAGAGAGCTTGGTGGGTGAGCGTGGAGGGAAACGTGAGCCCTGGGGAGGATGGCGCTGGCTCTCCGGTGTCCCAGGCCCCGTTCCTGGCCCAGCTCCTTTGACCTTGAGACAGCCGGCTGCCCTCCGTCCCTCCTCCAGTTCTCGGGCTGAGGCCCTAAACAGCACTGATGGCCGCGAGGGAGGCTGGTGGTGTTCAGGCTGTCAGGAGGACGGACGTACTTGCAGTGAAGGCCCTGGGTGAGGCTTTCTCCCGCCTGCTGGCACGCCTGCCTGTACGATCCTGCACTGCCTTCTGGATGGCTCAGGGGGTGCCTTTGCGGCCCCAGTCTTGCTCCTGTTCCCCGGCTGGCATTTTATTTCCTTTGCAGGGGCACTTGCCATTTGCTTCCCCCTGGGCTAAGTCTAGCTGCTAATCCAGCCCTGACGTTCTTAGGGGGCCTGGCCGGGTGAGGGGCTGCAGGGGTGCTCCGGGCCGGGAGCCTGGGTTGGCACCCTCACCCATGCTGGCCGCCTAGGTGGCCCTGGACATGCCTCCCCGGTGCTCAGGCTTCCCACCATAAGCAGACCTTAGGGCTGCATCTATGCCAGAGCATCTCAGTATGAGTGATTTAACTGTAGTTGGCAAAGCGCTTAGAACACAGACGACACGCCCGTGCACACACAGGTCTCATTGGTGGGGCTGAGCTGGGTCTTCCTGCTCTTATGGCCCCAGCACTAGGCACAGTGGCGCACACAGACCAGAAGCAGAGTGTCCTGGCCTGCCTCCCCCTGCCCAGCTCCAGACCAGGGTCAGGGATGGACCGAGGGGCACAGAGAGGCTGCAGGATGCCCAGCAGCTGCCACCCAGGCCGCAGGCAGGCAGTGTGCTGATGGTCTCTGGGCCCCGCCAGCCTCTGGACCCCACTGGCTCTTGTTCCATCAAGTACTCTGGCCTCCAACCAGTGAAGCCTCAGCCTAGCCTGGGGCTGGAACTGCATATGCCCCCAGCTGGGCATCAGGCCCCTGGGGGCTGGCGGCATGGATACACCCTTCCCCTAAGCCCCCTTCCCACTGACGGTCCTGAGTCTAGGCCATAGGCTCTTTGTAGAACCCTTGGGAGCTCTGCACGGAGAGGTAGCCCTCCTGCCCTGCCTGTGGACACGTGGCCCCGACTCCATTCCCTGGGGAGCCGGGTCCTCCGCCTGCCTGATGCATCCTTCCCAGATCAAATTGGAGGCTCTTCTGTGCAAAGAAAATGCTGGTGCTGGTTCGAGCTTTTTGAAAGTGACCCATGTCGACTGCACACCCCTGAGGAAGGCCCACACTCACAGACTGCAAAGCTCAAGGCCCCCCGACAGGCTGTTCTCGGAGAGGAGGTCTGAGCCCTGACCTGGAGCTCAGGTGACGAATGGCCAAGAGGAGCTCCCAGCCCTGGTGGAGAGGCAGATAGGCAGGCGGGGCTTCACTGGGGACGGCGGGAACAGTGAGGCTGGCGGACCCTCCCCACCCATTCCCTTTGGTGCCATCTCGGTTTCTGAGTCAAAGGACAGTCGTAGGAGCAGCATTTGTTTCCTAGCGCTGAGGAAACAGCACAACAAACTGAGCAGCATCCAGTCGCGGGGACGTCTCAGCCCTTGGTAGCGGGGCTTGGAGTCTGGAACCGGGCAGTGCGCAGGGCCACCAGCACCCAGAGGCTGCAGTAAAAACCCTTTCCTGCCTCTGCCGGCCTCTCCCACTGGGGGCTCTGTGGCTTGAGGCCGTGTCCTCTCCCTCTTTACCACCTTCCCCTCGTCTGTGTCTCCTCCTGGGTGCCACTGATTCCATAAACCCTGTTCCTTCTCTTGGAAGGACACCTGTCATCGCATTTAGGGCCCACTTGGATAATCCAGGATGACCTCATCTCCAGATCCTTAATCTATTCCCATCTGCAAAGACCCTTTTCCCAATAAGGCCCCCTCCACAGGCTCCCGTGGTCAGGACTTGGACACAACCTTGCAGGGACGTCCACTCAACCCACTGTGCTTTTGGAGCCACTGAGGAAACAGAGTAAATCTGGGCGAACTGTTCTGTGGAGAGTTAAGGGGGGACACACTTAGCTTATCCCCTTAGGCCCTAGAAAGCACATCAGTAGGAGTCAGAGAATCATGAGAAGAGGAGGCAGATTAATTCCTCACAAAGGTCTTCATGACTTATTTAATTTTTGTACAGAGGCCTATTGTGTATTTTGCCAAGCCTTATTTTTATTTTATGTGAGTATAATATAGGTTTAGCATAAATTATGATGAGTACAGCACAGTTTGCTGATTTTGCAGTGCCAGTGAGCCTGGGTTCACAGAATTTTGATGGTTTTAGAACTACATTTATTTTATGGCTTTAAACAAACAAAGCAAAGTCCTAGTATCAGGCGATGTGCAGAAACCCAGGGCTTTGTAAGTGGAGAAGAATTTTCCTTTCCTGCATGCTTGCTATCCTTTGGGTCCCTGTCACCATACTTGGGGTCCAGTGCACCCCACGAGTTTGTTGAGTGACTCCTTGTAGAGAGGGAGTGCAAGGATTAGGAAGAGTAGGCAGAGGTGCAGTCAGAGAAGTAGGTTGCTTTGGATTTGGAAGCCACGGGCAGGCAGTGTTTAGTTTACTCCTTAGAAAATGAGGAAGTTTGGAAAGTTCTGAAGTAGAGAAGTGTCAGGATTTGGACAAGAGGAAAACAAGATGAGATATCCCAGTGGGGCGATGTTAGGGTCACACTGTGCACCATTAGCTTCACAGGTTGAGGTTCTGTTTGGAAATAGTATGGTTGCAGATGTAATCAGTCACTTTAAAGTGAAGTCACCCTGGAATGAGGTGCAATTGGTGCTGAAAGTACATACTGCAGAGGAGAGAAATCAAAGGAATCTAAACAAACAGGAGACATCCGTTTCAAGGATCCAGTGACCCAGCATACAGTGTCAGTTCTCCCCTCATTGAAAGACAGGTTAAGACTCTTCTTTAAATGTCTACAAGATTTTTCTAAAATGTATATGCAAGTCAGAGGTACTGGAAAAGCTAAAATCCTTCTGAAAAAGGAAAGTGGGAGAATGGGTCCACCCCATTTCATGACTGTGTATCTGTAGTGACCACAGACCAGAAGAGGGACACACCAAGGGCCTTATGTGTGCTCAGCCAACTGAGCTTTGACAAAGGAGCAAGAACAGTTCCATGGAGGAAGGACAGCCTCTCTGACAGGTGGTGCTGAAGTGATAGCCACCCACAGGGAAGCACGGATTCCACCCAAACCCCAAGCTTCTTTCAAAAGTTAACTCAAAATGGAGCATGGGTTTCAGGGGGAGGCATAGACGTATACAACTTGTCAAGATAGCACAGGGGACCCTGTCTCTTGAGCAGCTAGGACTTGGAGAAAAGTTCTTAGACGTGATTGAAAGCACAATTCACGACAGAAAAATATCAATAAATTGGGCTTCGTCTCAATGAATCATTTCTGCTCTGTGGTGAAGAGAATGAGAAGACAGTTTACAGAGTGGGAGAAAGATTTGCAAAGCCCACATCTGAGCAAAGACACCTGGCCAGGGTACATGAAGGATTCTGAAAACCTGACAATTAAAAAATGAATCACCTAATTAGAAAATGGGCAAAAGCATGAGGGAAAATTCATCAGGAGTGTCTGTGGATGGCTAATAAGTCCATGCGAAGAGGTCTGGCCATTAGGGAGCTGCGGATTAAAACCGTGATGAGACAACGCAACATGCCTATCAGAACAGCTGGATTACAGATAGTGACAACGCGGGTGCTGTGGGAATGCGGAGATACAGGGCCGCCCTGAGGCCATCGTGGGAATGTAAGATGGTACAGCTAGTCCAGAAAATAGTTGGACAATTTCCTAAGAACAAAAAACAAAAGCAAAACATTCACCACCTGAGCCTGCAGTTGCCCTCCTGGGCCTTTCATCCAGAGAGCAGAAAACTTACATCCTCCCCAAACCCGTGCAGTGTGTGCAAAGCAGCTTCATATGCAACAGCCCCGAACTGTAAGCAGCCTGCTGGTCCTTCAGCAGGTGAGCAGTTGCAGGCGCCGTGTCCATGACACCCTGGAACGCTGGAGCGTGATTCAGCAACACAAAGGATGATACACTCTACAGACGAGGGCGGCTAGCACGGACCCTCTTGGTAACATCTTGAGTGAAAACATGCTCATTGCAAAAGGTAACATATGATCCCACTTATATGATATTCTAGAAATTACAAAAGTATAGGTACTCAACAGATTAGTGGCATCCAGACTTAACAGAGGGTGAGTGGGACTATAAAGAGGTCTTCAGAGGTAGACCCATGTCTGCTCACGGCCCTGAATCTTGATTATGTTGTGGTCACAAGTGTTTAGACCTGTGACAAAATGATGGAGACCCTTATACATGGGTCACATCAATGTCAGCTGCCTGACCTTGAAATCATATAATTATGTAACATCCAGTCATGGGGGGAAACTGGCACAGGGACCTTGTTTTATGACTTTTGCAACTTTCTGGGGATAGATAATTAGTTCAAAATACAAAGCTAAGAACAGGAAAGAAAAAAGCCAAAAAACATGAGTTAAAAATGAAAGAAAAGAGTAAGAAATGAAGCCCTGTGTATCAAGAGACATACCTCAAAACATAGTTGAGGCACCAAACAAGTGGCATAGGGCAAAATGTGTCATCTAGAATCATGTAAGGCTGTACATACACGGCGGACCACCACGGGGTAAGTAGAGGCGTGAGACTAGATGGGAGGGGATGACTCCACGTTTAGACTGGGAGGGAGGAGGTGTAAAGGGACTCCTACAGAATCTTTAAGAATTTTGCTTCCCTAAAACCCTGAAGCAAATATGGAAAAATGAGAAGATTTGAAAAATAAGTGGTTGATGCAAAGTGCTGCCTGTATTTATCTCCTTCTTTTCTATGAGCTTAGAACATTTTATAAAGGAAGAGAAAGAGATGGTGGTGATGGCTCTTTTGGTGACAGCCGAGAAGGGCCCGCGTTTCCCAAATCCGGGCTGGCAAAGGCTGTGGCAGCTTTAGAGGCGACGAACGGAGAGGACGGCCGAGCTCCCAGCACCCTGATTTAGCAGCATTTTGCTTTGAAATGGAACTATAGATTTAGAGTGATTTCTGATTCAATCAGAAGAGGCCAGTGCGGACACAGGGCAGGTTCAGTAAGAGAAAAACAGAGAGCAGGCACCTTCCTGCTCCTGAGGACAAGTGCGAGGGGCACCATGGCGCACTGTGGGGCCCTGGGCTCAGGGTCATTCTGAGGGGTGGGGCTGCTGTGCAGCAGGGGACGCCCTCCAACCACGGCCTGCCTCGGATGGCCCTGCAGGGGTGCAAGGCACCGTCCCAGGGCCCTGCCCTCAGGGCATTTACTCTTCCTGCCCTCACTCCTGGCTGTGGCTTTGGGTGTCTCACATCCAAGGAGCTTCTGCAGTTTCACTTTCTGCACAGTATCAGACCAGGGTACAGCTTGTGACACTCATGCAGTGGATCAAAGTCCAGCTGACCCCTGAGCAGGGGGGCCTAACCGTGTTCTCCTCCCTGCACGCAGGACAGCCCTCCCCATGAACAGGCCTTTGGTTAGGAACTGTATTTGTTCCTTTGAACACCGAGAATTTTTGCTTTGTAATCATGGACCGTTAGCTGCAGCTGGCTGCTAGCCACTGAATGTGTCCCCCAAATTCATGTGTGGCAATCTTGACCCCGAAAGCAACGGGATCAGGATGTGGGGCCTTGGGAGGTGATCAGGTCTTTGGGGTGGAGCCCTGAGGAATGGGTCCATGCCTCACAGAGCTCCCTCGCCCCTTCTGCAGGGCGAGGACCCGGAGAGGAGGCAACCTTTATGATGTGGGAATCAGACCCTGGGCGGACACCAGGTCCGCCGGTGACGTGACTGTGGACTCCCAGCATCCAGACGGTGAGAGGCCTGCTTCTCTGGCCTTCAGCCACTCGGCCTGTGGAAGGCGGGGGCCAACAGCGCCAGAAGGATGCTCCACGTCAACCCTCCTCATTTTACAGAGGAAGGAGCCAAACCTCTAGCAGGGGGCGGCCCCCACCAGGGGAATGGGGCAGTGAGGTACAGAGCCCGGGACGGATCCAGGGCCCTGACAATACTCCCGACTTCTGGGGTCTCTCCCACGTGTTTGCCCGCCATCCTCCTGCCGCAGGGACACACCAAACAGTGTCCGCGGAGCCCAGCACAGCATTGAGCAGCACCTCCCAGAGGGAGGCTCACTAGGAACCCAGCAACAGAACAGGACTCATTTTAATGTGAAAACAAGTTTGTTAGAAACAGTTGATGGTTAAATGCTATTTAATTTAAAAATAGAGGGCACTGTACAGCTACAGTGACAGAGTCAGGAACTTCTGCACACTGGTACTTAAGGTGTCATTCCTCGAGGCCTAGGCCCCTGAGGGCCCCCTTCAAGAGCCCATGAGGATGCGAGTCCCCTCACAGCCAGGAGAGGGAGCTCGGAAGGGGCCCTGCCCCAGGGCCTGCCCAGATAGCCGCAGCCCAGGCCCACACGTACCTGCAGCCTGGGGACATACCTTGAGCCAGTGGCTCAGCTGGACTGTGCATGGGCCCCTGAATTAAAGAAACTTCGAGATAATAGATGTGCCTGGTTTTAAGTCACTAAATTTTGGGTAACCTCTTAGTAACGATCAACTACTAAGATGCTTTCACAGAATGAAGTTCAAACATAAAACGTTAAGTACGTATCTTAAAATCTCTCTTTCCCCCCCTTTCACTAAATTAACTCACGAATTTCTCTGGCTATAATAATTTATGAGAAACATTACCCAGTTCTATATAAAGCCCCATCCCTCTATGACGTCGTCCAGCAGTAGATATTAATATTTTCACTTCACTGAATGAAAGTGGTGCTCAGATTGATTACAAAGCAGCAAACACCTGAAGAAGTATGTTCCCAGGTAGCTTTGTCACAAATCACGGAGGCGGATTCGACTTGCTGGGCAGCTTCCCGTTTGGCTGATACTGGATATGTGATGTTTAAGTGTTTTGTGTACACCCAGAGGCCCTTTTCTAAATTACAGAGCTTTTGCAAACACTGAAATAAATACACAGAAATGCTGAAAAAATTTAAAGAAAACATTTCTACCTCCTGCAGTTCACTTGCAACTTGCTGCTGGACTGAGCTTGGCAAGTATGCAAATACACACCCAGCTGCTGCCACACAGCACATTCCCAGGGCCTAGGGCTTCTTATCAGGAGGTGTGCAAAGGATGCTGGGCAGTACATCAAGCTACAGGAGCTGACGACCTGGCTTTGCTCAGTTTGGTTCTCGTGAATCAGATGTAAATAAACAAATGTATGGGAGAGAAAGGGGCTTGAGTTCTACAGCTGGGAGTCTGTGTTTGAGACCCTCGGGATCCAGGGAGCAGTGCCCACTCTCTGTACCCCTGGCCATACCTTGATTCCCTGAGGGGAGAGCATAGTGAGGCTCGGGGTCTACTCTGGGAACTGGCTAGGAGACGGTTTGTTCTCAGGGTTTAGAATGAGAGGGGCCTTGTTCGCATGGCTGCGGGGCGCTTGTGCCTGGTTCCAGCTTGCTGGGGACGGGGCTGCTGTTGGGGGAGAGCCACCATGGGGCAGAAATCCAGTGAAGAGGCCACAACACCAAAATTGGGGGGCAGACTGTCCTCACAATGGAGATCCTCGTGTGGGTCCTCCAGAAGCTGACCCTGGGACAAGGGTCTAGGCACAAGCAGGTGTTTTGGGGAGAACAACAGGAGAGGAATGAGGAGCGATTGGGGAAGGGAGGAGGCAGCCAAGCACGGGCTCTGGGCAGCTTAGCACATGGACACCCAGGGCTCCATCCCACTGAGGACCACGCACACCGTATGCCAGCTCCCATCCCACTCATCCCTGAGGGCTGCTCCTGGGGAGCTAATTCTCCTGCCACATGCAGACTCCATGCTCCCAGGCTGGACCTCAGTTGCAGACTCACTTTTGCAGCACAAAGCCCTCAGGTTTCCAGAGAGGGTGAGTGCTGCTGGGAAATCAGGGGCTCTGCCAGCCTCAGCTGCAGCAGCTCATGGTAAACTTCACCCTGGCTCTTCCCTCAGCTGCTCCGAGGAATCCTGGAGAGACATGGAGTGGCCACAGCATTGCTATGACTCAGGACAGCCGGGAGAAAAACTCAGGTTGAGCATTTGGGACCAAAGAGCCAAACAGCCACATGAGCTGCATGAAGACTCCCAGATCTCCAGAAGGGCACACGTTTTCCTGTCCGGTTGCCCAGTCAAAGTCTCTCTTCACCAGCATGACACCCAATGTAAGGGTATTTGTTGTATTTTTATTGAATGAAAACATGCACTGCTGAGCAAATGAAAGGATGGAGACTGCCAGGAGGCAGGGGTGTGCAGGGGCCCAGTGACGGGCTTTCAGCATCCTGTCTGGGTGCACAACCCACAAACTCTTTAGAAAAACAGAAGAAGGTTTGGGAGCAAAGGCTGCAGGAACTCAGGAGCCGTCTGGGGCCCTGTCATCACCTGTGTGAAGCATCTTCTTCCATTTGACCCCCTGATGGGAAAGCTCATGGGAAGCAGGGCTTGTATGTGGTGGTAGGAAAACTGTGATGTGGGCAGTGCTCCTGCTTAGCTGCACGGCTTTGGAAAGTGATAGTGTGTTTTTGAACTGAAAAATTAGAACATTACGATAATCTCTATTGCCCTTTGTTAGGGGCTAAAAAATCCATGGTTTTGTTTGGAATGCATAAGCACAATGATAGGTAGTTTCAAAAACACATACCCAGATAATTTGCTTTGTACACTGGAAAATTTATTTCTGTCATCATTTTGTATTTGCCTGTATATTTGTTTTGCTAAATATTTTAAGTTTTCACTTACCTGAAAATGATTTTAGTTTATCCCAAATTTTGAAGGACATTTTTTGTTTGTACAATTTATGATTAGCAGATTTTTTTTTTCCTGCTAGTCCCCTGGCCTATAGTGTTGCTGATGAGAATTTACCATCCTTTGTATCATTGTTTTCCTATATGTAATGTTTCTTTTCCCTTTGCCTGCTTTCAATGTATTTTGTTTCAGCCTTTGGACTATGATGTTCTTAGGTGTGGTTTATGCTGTGTTTATTCTACTAGAGTTTGGCTGATCCTGGATCTGTGCGTTGATGTGTTTTCACCAAATATGGGGACTTTGAGGCCATTATATTTTCAGTATTTTTCTGCCTCACTCTTGAACTTCTTTTGTGAATACCAACTTCGTGTATTTCAGCACATTTAATGATGTGTAAGAATCAATGAGACTTTATCCATAATTTCTTTACTTCTGATTGTTAGTTTGGATAAATTTTTATTGCTCTGTCTCAGGGCCACTGACCATTTGTTCTGTCATATTTAATCTGCTGCTAAACTAATTCACTGACTATTTTAATTTCAGATATTGTATCTAGAGTCTTCAGATTTCAGTTCTAGATTCTTTATTTAATAGTTTCTATTTCTAAGCTGAGATTCCCTCTCTCCACTCCCGAAGACCATCTTTTATTTTAAATTCTTGGACATATTATATCTGCTTTGATATCTGAGTCTCCTAAATCAAAAATTTGGACCATCTCAAGGTCTGTTTCTATACTTTTATTGTTTTCTTGACTATGGCTCCCATTTTTTAATTTCTTTCCATGACAATAATTTTTGACTGAGGATGATATGCTGTAAAATCTCGGGATTTTGTTATATTCCTCTGAAGAGTGTTGACTGATAATGACTTCATTCATATAATGTGAAGTTTAGTTGATTATTGTGAACAATTTGGACTTGGTTTTATGCTTTACTAAAATAGGTAGATGGACAGGCTAAAGGTTTGCCAGTCTGTCTAACCAGACACTGCTAAATCTCCAAACTCTGTCTTTCCTATGTATTGTGTTATGCTTGACTTTAAACTTTGTTAATCAGGCCTTAAAGAATGCCTTAACCTATGTTATAATCCTCATGCTTTTATCTACTTTCTTAGGCCTCGGCTGGATTCTGGGATGGCCATGAGGTCTTCTCACTCTGGCTGAATGGAAACCAATGTCTCTCTGCACTGCTCAGTGTCACACCTTTATTCTGCTTTTGACCCCATAAATGACACATGAAGGGTAACTTCAGCTTGTGTATATCTAGACCAACCCTCAGGTAAGGATTCCTCGACAGAGATTTCTCAACTGTGGTCTTGCACTGCCTGTTCAGAGCTTCGGAACTGTAAGCTTCCATAGCTTAATGGTGGGAAGGCTTATCTGATACCAGTTACTCTGTCATAGATACAAGAAAAAGTATTGTTATTAGTTTGTAGAAATAATAAACTCAGGAATTTTTATTCAGATATAAATGTCTACATTTGAAAAGCAAAAAAAAAAGAGAGAGAGAATGTATTGTTAATTTTCTTCTGTTATTTTGGAATACTCAGGGAATGAAAAGATTTGTGGATAATAGAATCAAGAAATCTGGGGAAGAGAACAGAGTGTGGACCCTTTCTTCAGGGAGTTATTTTGCTAAACATAATCAAGCCCAAGTTAATGAGAAATTTGTGTCAGAAGGAAGGTTAAAGTTTATGTCAATATAGGAAAAGGAACAAAGGTCTGGATAGGGTAAAATGTCCTCATCAGAATTACACAACTATTTGATTATCTGACATAAGAAACAGCAAAAGAATACATGTCTGTATTCAACAAATATTTCCTTGATGTCCTCTAAATGCCATGCTCTGTGTAAGGTGTTTGAGTTATAAGGTTTGGTGATACCAAGGATTTATTACCTTACAGAGATCAGAAATGTAGTGTTATAGGCCAATGTGGGTCCATATTCACTGAGATGGGAAATGACACCATGCTGGGGGAGCTAAGATAACACATAAAATAATAAAAGCTGACCAAATATGAGAGGCTGTAAGCAGTGATGTTTAAGGGAACCTGGAAAGCATAGGAATGAACCAGGTGTCATCAGGGGGCATGTATTCTAGGATGAGGGGCCTAGAGCAGGAAGAAATGTAGCACATGAAGGCTTCATCATGAATGCTGAGCAGCCCAAGAGCAGAGTGTCCAGGAAGCCATGAGTGAGTGAAATGGATAACTCAGTAGTTTCAGACTCTGTGAGGCTTTTTGGACCAGGGTGAGATAATGGATCCTTGTCCTCAGAGCCTTGGGCAGGTGTCAGAGCAGGGAAGGATAGGTAACAAATTAACTCCTTAGTCGTGGTGCCTTGACACGACAAGGTTGACTGGTCAGCCCGGGTGTCCAGCATGGGTCAGGGAGTGAGAGTCTCTGCTTCCACAGAGGCCTTCAGGGATCCAGGGAGATGAAGGCACTCCATCAGGTGGCTGTAACATCTGGGTCCCTCACCCCAGACTAGGCTGCAGGGAATCATGTGACGGCCTTTACTTGGCCAGGAGGAGATCTTACAATTTCCTTTCACCTGGCATTGGCCAGAACTAGTCAGTGCCCCACCCAACTGCTAGGGGCCTGGGAGTCATGTGGCAATACGGTCTGGGGAACACCCTTGATTACTGGGAGAGGAACGTGGACCTAGCATGTGGGGCTGAGCATGGAGATTGCTGAGTGGGCAGGTCATACCCTGTCACTGCTCAGAGCCAGCTAGGTTTTCTCTTTTTTTTTTTTTTTTGGAAAAGGAAAAGAATCTCAATTTTTTATGGTAACTTGACTTTCCAAATTTTGAGTTCTTGTGCAAATATTTTTAACCATCATGTGGACCAAAGAGAACATGTCTCCACATCAAATTTCTCCTGTGGGCTGCCCACACTGAGGTTTTTCAACAAAAGACATGAGGGGATCAGATTTTCATTTTGAAGAGGTCACTTAGGATACAGCAAAAGAATGCAATGTAAGGGCCCAAAGTGCATGTGGAAAGTCAGGGGAGAAGCTGAGTGTGTTAAGGGTGGTGGCTGGGCAGCAGAAAAGCAGACAGATTTAAGAAGCATTTAGGAGGGGACAGTCGCTCAACTCAGCAACCTCAAATGAGCAAGGGAGAGGTCCAAAGTAATGCCAGCACCAGCTCAGATGGGGGTTGAAGAGGATTTCTGGGTGAAGATCATGAGACCTGTCTGGGGTGTTGATGCCCCCATATGGAGATGCTAGAGGCAGTGGGCCATTGGGTTGTGGCCTAAGGGTGCTGTGGCCCTTGAGGTCACTTGTTCCTGTTCCGGCTTCCAGCACCGCGGAGCTCAGCGTGGAGGAGGGTTGACCCGCACAGGGGATACTCCCATGCACCATGTCTGCCTCCTTCGGACCATGCCACCCGGCAGACCACGCTGCTAGTTCCAGGCAGACCCTGCTTCTACATTGAAAAGCTCCTGAGAGGCCCACAGCAGGAAGAGGTGCTCCCAGGGCCTCCTGTGGTCCCAAGTAGTGTCCCCAAGTCTCTACAGCAGCGTCAGGCCACTGGAACTCTTCCCCACGTGTTTAGTTGGACATCACAGTGAAGTTCAGGCCAGAGTGAGTGCAGGGGGGGATCATGTGAGGAGACCTAGCATCTCTGCAGACCTGGATGATATGAAAGCACCCACCAACTCCACAGAGGCCCCTACACCCCGTTTACTAGGCCGTTGTCTTTCTGCCTTCCACACCCTCTTCCTTATCCCTTCTCGCTGGCCTTTCTCCTTTATATTTGCCTATTGCAGAGATGTACTAATTATCTGGGCAACACACCTGACTTGTGTGGAAGGTCCTAGTCCTACAAAGACACCCCAAACTCTAGGTCCCTGTGCTCCCGGCAGGTGGCTTAAACCATCATCCATCACACCTCCTGCTGTCGCTCAGGTGGGACAGTCCATGCCTCACTTGGTGGAGCTTAAGGCAGCCGGTCCCAGCGACATGCGGGCACCTGCCAGGGCTGCACAGGGAGACAGGAAGCCCTGGTGGAGTTTCCTGCACCAACTCTCTCTACTTGACTGAGAACCCGCCTCAATAGCATTCACTCATGTTTGCCCTTAAAGAGGTTGTTACCCATCTTTGGGACTCCATTGTGGTGACTGAAGATTTCCTGACATTTGAAAAGGCCTTAGCATTTTCTACATGAATTATTTCCTGATATTTCACTGCCCAGGTCTCTGATTCTCCCATCTGTGTGTCATGAACTCCAGCAGGGCAAGGAGTTCTGGAATGCAGCATCTGAGCTGCGCCTTCCCTCTGTGGCGTCCCCAGACAGGGTAGTACAGATGCCTTTATGCTATAATGAAATCAGTATTTATAAATTCCTCTGGTCATCTTGCCAGGGAACTTGTAACTTCCATGGTGCCAAATGCTGATGATGTCATCAGTGACATATAAAATAAGCCCAGCCTTGCTTGGGGAAGTCGTGGCCTCCTGGTGTGAACGGCAGGGAAGCAGATTCCAGCTGCATCACATGCACACAGCGTGGCTCTTCCATCTTTATGAAGGAAGTCCACTCGCTGAGACCAGAAACTTCCCTGCACGTAAATACAACCAGCTTCCGGAGAAGCCTTAGATACTGTGCACAAGTGCGTTTTGGAGGGAGGTCCAGTCTGGGAAAGAGGATTCTCAGAGCCCTGTTGGGAGAAGCTAGCCCTGCGGCCCTGCATGCCCGTTCCCCTCCCAGAGAGGGTAGGTGTGCCCCCATACCCCCCTGCTGGCCCAGCTCCCCAGGACTCCCGGCTTGATCGCCCCTTCACTGCTTTCCCCCACAGACCCCTTCTCCCTGTCCTCACCATCCCCTTTCCTGGAGGATTACAGCCCTAAAGCCAAAAGTCTGCTCTGTCCCATTTGTTCTCCCACAGGCTGGCTCCTGCCCTCTCACCTGGCTTGCTCCCCACCACCTCGGCCCATTCTGCAGACACTCCAGTCCGGAGCCTAGTCTGCAAGCAGCGCCCACAGAATTTCCAGGGCACTTTGTTGAAACAGATGGCTGAGCCACACCCTGCATTTCTCCCTCAGGGGTCCTGGGCAGGGCCCTGGGAGTGGGCATTTCTAGCAAGTTCCCTGGTGACCGCACTGCCACTGGTCGGGGACCTCCACACAGGCTTCCTATGACTGAGCACAGACACTGCTGCAGTGGCCCGGCCCCAGCCCCTCACACCAGGGCACTTCCTGATACCTCACCAGGCCTGTCCTCTTCCCGTTTACCCCGCCCTTTAAAAGTGGATATACTTCCCCAAATTCAGTTTCCCCTTTGGATTTCTCTTAATGCTCCCCTTTGGAGAAAGAAATTCACTTGTACACCTGTTCGTATAGGACTCAGGGCTCCATAATTTCAGCTTGAAAATATTAGTATCTTCCATTAATTCCAATTGATGTATTATAACAGTATCTGTCTTCTTGGTCCCATTCCTCTACATTAGTTTAATATACACAATGTATGTGAAAGACGCATCTTCATTCTATGCTTATCCATATTTTCTTGGCGAGGAAAGAACATTCTAGGAGCCCTGAAATCCCACCCCACTGCTATAACTGTGTCTGCAGCGAGCACTGTGGGGGAGACAGATAACGTGGCTAAGTGTCTGACAGATTCCCACCCATCTTCCAATAAGGCCTGAGCCCATTTTTCAATAAAGCTGATGAAACCTGATAATAAAAAAGTTAGAGGAATCAAAAGGCCCCCAGGCTAAGTGGAATCATATCTCTTGAAATTCCACATTCAGCATCATCTATATTGGAAATATGAAAAAATTCATATATAGTGAAATGATAGATACTTATGTCACTATTTTAAAAAGTTATGCTGATAGAGCTGTCTCTTGCTCCCCACTAAGGACGTGTCTTCCTGAATAGATGAAGATGGCATTATTGACCTGCAGACCCCACTGAGGCATGCATGATCTGCGGGGTGATAAATTTGCCTGAACCATCTACACCCCCTTTTTTCTGATCAGCAGCTCTGGCTGGTCTGGCATAGAATGAGGTTGGGTCCCACTAGTACCCCAGAGGGGACAGAGGTGGGGACACAGGATGTCAGCTGTGCACCAACATGTCTGGTGTCTGGTCAGCAGGTGCCAGAGCCCTGTGTCCTCCCCCCCAGCCTTGTGAAGCTATTCGTGTCCGTGCAAGTTTGCTGGGTAGTTCGGCCTGCCTCCAGCCGCCCATGGACGGGGCATGTGGTGGGGCTGAGACTGCAAAGGTGTGTAGAGCCCCTCCTGAAGCACTCCAGCACTGGCCTGATGTCTTCCTTGACACGACCAGGAAAGGTGAACTCTCTACGTGCAGACAAAGCCTGTGAGGCTGCTGTCCTCCGAGCAGTGCAGATGCTCCCCCTCCTCTGCCCACCTGTTGGCATGTGCAGACACTCCCACATGTTTGCAGGCTGCCTGTGGTGTGTGTGGGGCACCCAAGAGCCACAGGAGGAGGAGGGGCCCCGTGGGGTCACAGTGGTGCCGGCTGGGGTGGCTAAGGGGGCTCCTCCCCTCCTTCAATGTCCCTGAACCCCTGTAGGCTGTTGGGGCTGCAGCCTGATGGAAGGGCTGGGCAATGGGGTCGTCACCACAGGCATGTGGTCACCCTGAGCTGGGGCATCATCAGCCCCTTGCCAGGGACTCTAAGGGCCCGAGCCTGCCCTTTTTTCTCTTTTCATGCCATCCCCACACCCCACTCGGCCTGGGGCGCCTTGGCCATCCTGAGCCAGCCCCCCGCCTACACGGCCTCCTCTGGTTGGCCCCCCACCAGCCTCTGTTTGGTCCCTCTCCTGCCTGACACATGGAGACACTCTCACCTGCGTGTTTTTCACTCCTCCTCCCACAGCTGGAGTATGAGCTCTAGCCGGGCAGGCCCTCAGCCTCTTTCCCTGCACAATTCCCAGGGTGCCACCTGCAGCACCTTCCGGGTGACCTGGTCCCAACCGTCCCCACCTGCTGAGCTCCCACCTCTGGACATCTGGGCCCATGCTGCCCAGAGCACCTGTCTTCCTCTCATCAGGCCTCTGCTCAGCTGTGACCTCTGCCAAGAGGGCCTCCCTGACCCCTGTATCTGCAGTTAGGAATGCTTGACTGTGGTCATGAATTCTCAGGGTCGCCCACTGGCATAAAGAGAACAGGGGCCAAGCCTGACAGTGGCATATACACATATTCCTCACTACTGATGGGGGATAAAGCCTGGCCTTCCCACAGGGCAGTACCCTGTTTGTGTTTGTTGGCTGATGAGTGATAAAGACAGATGCGTGAGGGCTCAGAAACGCTCACGGGGAAGCCATCCAGGGGCTCGTGGGGGTCCCACCCGGAAAGAGGGCCTGGGGGACAGGGGACTGCTTTCACCTTCAGGAATTACTCTTAGTTACTCTTGCTGCGATGAGGCCCTGCCTGTAGAGCCCCTAAGAAGGCCAAGCCAGCTGGATATGATGAGAAATGCCCGACAGCACAGCCGCCAGGGGAGAGGGACTTCAGGGACAGGCCCAGGTCTCCGGTCACCAAGGGCAACTGCTCCCAGCACTGCTCGTGGGGCATCTCCACGCGTACAACAGTGGATGAGCCTGAGGCTGTGTGGCCACCTCGGCGCCTCCTCCTATGGAGTCTGCGTCCTTGAGGAGATGGCCTCCCTTCTCCGGGGCCCAGTCACCTTGGGTAGGATGGTCAGGAGGCCTGCACCCCCTGCTCCCCAGCATTAATCTGACTGTATTGTCTTCATTCTCGTCCTGAATGCCCGATTCTCGCTTCTCAATATTCTCATAGAGCCTCACCCCTCCTCACGGTAGAGAATAAATCAATCCATTCAGTGAGCATCTACACCTGCAGGCACATTCTCCACATTCTATTCCAAGCTCTAGAAGGTTTAGAGAGTGTCCTCGATAGGGTAGAATGGAACTCAGAGACAGAGGTTTGGAGTGACCCCTGGGTCACCCTTGGAGACAGGCAAGTGGAGGACGTTCCCCACAGCCTTTGCGTCTTTCTGTGGCTTCCCCTGGAAGTAGGCAGCATGCTCCTGCTGCAGGCTCAGAGTGGGGCATTGTCAGTTAATCAAGATACATTGAACCTCATTTGCATTTGGGAATGTATGTCAGGGTAATGTACATCCCCTATAACACGCTTTATGTTTGGGAAGCTGTGAAGCCAAAATATGTTAAATGCTTAGTCAACATTTCCTAGGCCATTTGAGGCTTTATTTAACAGATCAAAACAGAACTGGATCTTGTGGAGGAGTAACACAGAGCTCCGTTCTATGAATGGTGAGAAAGGGCACCATGGCTCCTGTTTCATACCAGAAAGTAGGCATTTTAGAACTTAAAAATTAAAACTGATTTAAGTCATAATTTTCTGTCTGTTTAGTTTGTGTCTTTTTTGGTCTGAATGAGAAAACTGGGGAGCTCGGTGTGGATGCTGGCCTGACGTGGAATAGAGATAAAGACATGAAACACACAGCTTGTGCTCCCGCCTCCGGCCGCGTGGCACCAGGCTGGCACTCCTGCACGGCCCTCTGACTATGGGGGCTGGGCATGGGCACTCCCACTTTGCAGCCGGCAAAGCGCCATCTCCAGATTACAGAAAGCACATCTTTGATGGGAGCCTACAGCCGAAAGTCACTCACCTCCAATCAAAAGACAAGCAGGACAGAAATAGAGAGACTATGAGCCAGGAGATGCAACACACATCTTGTAATTGAAGTCCCACTTACAGGATTCTGCCATTTGCTTGGCAGATAAAAGATTTTTCCTCACAAGGTTGAGAAGAAACATTCACGGGGTGAGCGGCCTGTGCGCAGGCCCTCTGTTCTTATTCCAAGCCCATTTGCAAAAAAGCCCATTGGCGAAAACAGGGTTGGCCCTGAGATCACACAAATGGGGGTGACCTGAATTCTCATCAGACAGGGTACCAGAAGCCAGGGGCCCTAATGAATAAATAACTCAGCAAAGGTTCGGTTACAGGGGCTGGAAGAAAGCACACTTCAGTCTAGTAGGTGACTCAGCAATATAACCCGGAAACCTGAACTAGACACGAGGGGATGACCTACTGATCTCGCCCCCTAAAGGCCAAGAAGCCTTCCTTTCTTCCGAGGTGTGGTGGGTTCAGCGGCAGTTCCCCAAATGATATGTCCCCCAGAACCTATGAGTGCAATGTTATCTGGGATCTCACTGGGGACCTTGCGAGGAGATCATCCTGAATTAGGGGGGCCACCAGCGACAGGGGCTTCTGCACGAGCTCGGGTGACCACAGCGAAGGGCCTTAGACTGGGAGGCTTACGCAACAGCAGTTCATTTCTCCCAGTTCTGGAGGCTCGAGTTCCAAGATGAAGGTGCTGCCCATCAGCTCCTGGTGAGGACCCAGTCCGGACTTGCAGATGGCCAAGGTCTCGCTCTGTCCTTATGGGGCCCTTCCTGGGTGCATGCGAGAGAAAGAGAGTTGGGGGAGGGAGAGACAGACAGACAGAGGACTCTCCTCTCCTTATAAAGACACCAGTCCTATTGGATTAAGGCCTGAGACTTGTGAGTTCATTTAACCTTAACTCTCCGAAAGTCCTGTCTCTGAACTCTCCACACTGGGAGCCTGAGCGTCAGCATATGAGTTCTGAGGGGGCACAGGTCTGTCCATAACAGTCCATGTAAGAACCGGCACCGAGCAGCAGGTACGCAGAGAAGGGCAGCAGCGCTGAGGAGCGGCTGGGCCCCTGCTGCCCTGAGCCTGGACACACCTGGGCCACTTGCAGCTGCAAGAAGGGTTCTTCTGAGCCTCTAGGCGGTCACGGCCCTGGCAACACCTTGACTGCAGCCTCATGGCCTCTGGAAAATGAGAGAGTCCATTCCTGTTGTCTGAGCTACCGAGTTTGAGGTAATTTGTTACATAACTCACAGGAAACACAATGTGAGGTTTGTTTTTAACAGTAAAAATGTGTTTCTGATTTAAACAGTAAAGTCACATATAATCTAACATCATTGGGAATCACTATCATGGAATCAGCCCCAAATAATTGGAACCGGTGTGGGGCAGGTTGCAGTGCCTACGCCCCCTGAAGTGGAACCGGGATTGTGTCAGCACCGTGCGGACCCAGGGCTGGAGTCCCACCTGTGAACACAGACCCCGGGTGGCTCTGTGAAGGCCCTTTATCCAGTCAAGAAGGCGGGTGGAACTCAAGAAGTTGTGACCAGCTGAAGTTTTCCATCCTGAGCATCTGAAATGACTGGTTCCTGGTCAGAAGGGGGGTGCTGGGCCCATAGTTCAGAAAGAAGAAGCACAGATGAGCAGATCTGCCTGCTGCTCTGAAAGCCCACCCCCCACATTCCCAGGCTGCTGCAGGTGGTCCTTCTGTGCACACCACCCAGTCACTGTGACCATCCCTGGCCTCATGGTCCCCATGCCGTCCTCTCAGAAATGTCTCCACAGGGAGACCATGTGCTGCTGAGTTTCAGTTAGGACGGCATGGGGAAGCAAGTTCCTGTCACTGTCCCATTGAGGGGGCACTTCTGTGCTGGGGACAGCACCCCCCAATATGTGCCCACACTGCCAGCTGCCTTTCTGGTATCTGTTTATAATTAGGCAACCAATAACAATAGCAATAAACCTCTTGTCTCATTATTTGCTCAAGGCATTTATTAGGCACCCAGCTATGGTTGGCATTATTCTCTAGATCTAGAAAAGTTCTTCTTATCCCTTGGTTATAGACACTTCTTTTTCAAAATTTGTTGTGAGGTCTGGACCCTCTCCAAAGAGAAATGCATTTGTACACAAAATGTTGCCTAAAGTATCAGGGAGTTTATGAAATTTCTTAAGCTGATCTGTGGTAAGAATGTGTATTTGTGCTTCTGATAGTATCAAACACATCATTACTGTGACCCTGACATCAGGACCCCACACCTGGGAGCACATCTGCTTTTGCTGAGATGGTTTTCATTCAGGTGGGAACTGAGTACCTTCAGGACACACTTAAAGCTGGGGAGCGTCTGTAGCCAAGCCAGAACGCACCGGAGCAGACAGCCTCAGGATTCCAGGTTGAAACTGAGAGTTGAAGAGTCATAGCTGTTTTTTTAAGCAAGTATAATGTCTTACTGGATGAGGTGAAATCTCAGAACCATTTAAGAACCACTGCTGGAAAAGAGCTGTCCAGATGCAGGGTTGCAGGTAGGTGAGCTCACAGTGGAGAACGGTGCAACGAGGCCCAGGGTGGGTGGCGGGGGAAATGGGCAGCCCTGGGCATCTCTGGAGAGGACATGAATCAGTGGGAAGTCACAGATGTTGTCCCTGGGGAAAGAAAAGAAGGCATAAGCCACTGAGCTGGGTGTGGGGCCGCCAACTTCACAGGGTGAAGCACATACAAGAGAGGTAGGGGGCGGGATAGCATGGCTGATGGATGACACAACCGCAGAAAAACATGCCTGTGACTCAGGTGTGTAAAAGTCTTCCTGGGAGAATCAGGTGGCCACTTCACTGGCAGGAGGAGGAGGAGGGAAAGGAGATAATAAGGAAAGCCAGAGAGTGACACTGATCCTTCACCAGCTTGGTTTATAGCTTGTTATTAACCAGGTACACACCAGCCCAAAACACATTCCAGAGGTTATGCCTGTCTACAGAGAGGGATGGTTCACTTGCTCAGAATCCAAGCCAACAGGAGTAGCAGAAGGGGAGAGCGCTGGCCTGGGCGCCTGTTCTTCTGCCACAGGGCAAATGTACAGCCACAGAAGGTGCTGGTCAGTTAACCTTCAGTCTCATGTTAGCCATTCAGCTAACATCTGCAGGTTAGCGTTTGGTACCTCACTACCTGGCGGGTCGGACCCCATGGTTGCAGGACTGGGGGCTACATGAACTCCAGGGGCTTGGCCATTCCTAGAGATGAGCTTTGTAGGCTTCTTTCAGAAGTAGCTCACAGCGTGGCCTCAAGACAGGGTGGATCTGAGTATTAGTGCCTGTCTCCTGCTCTTCCCATCCCAAACAACTGCTTCAAGGAGAGAAGGCAGATGGGCAGAGAAGATGGGGCCCCGGCAGGTGGTGCAGGGTGCATGGGAATTTTCTACACTGTGGTAACTCTAAAATTGTTCCAAAATAAACTTTTTGTTAAAAACCCAGGGAGGGAGAAAGTGAATGACAGCGTGAGCGGCGTGCTCTGCTCCAGCCCCCACCAGTCAGTCAGCCGGCCTCTGGGGCCCCCAGGCTGACAATGAGTGAGTCCATGCTCTGCTGGGGGTGCTGGTCTCTCCACAGGACAGGCCTGACCCAGAGACTGGCTGATGGGAATGGGGGTAAAAAATGTCCACCCCTTTCTGCAAATGGGCTCAATTAGGGTACAACATGCAGGTTCCCTTCCTGGGGATGCCAGGAGATAGGCCCAGCCCAGAGCATCCTGCTTAGCCCTCCCTGCCCTCTCGGCCTTCCCACCCCTCCTGGGCTTGGAGGGGCCGCTGATAAGACAGTTCACATCACCTACCCTTTAAGCACCAAAGCCTGGAGGCCAAGCATGGACCCCGATCAGTGTCTCAGGCTGGCTCCACTGTGCCCCACAACACCGAGAAGACGGAGGGCGGATGCCGCCCGTGTGCCAGGCAGGGTCTCTTTGTAAGGGAGGGGAGGTCAAGAGGGAGTCAAGTGTCCCTCCGCTCCGTGGGCCAGAGGATTTGACCTGTGCTTCTGGGCCCCGTGGCTCTCTGGCTGTCTCAGCAGGAGTGCACCTGAACCTTCACAGCCTTGAAATGAGGGTTTATTGTGAGACATCCTTACGAACGTGATCAGTAGGGTATCTCCAAAGGAAAGCCAGAGCCCTGAACTCTGCAGAAACCTACTTTGAAATTGTAGAAATACATACATTTGATTTTTGGTCATCTGGTTTATTTCCTGCCAATCCAAAATTGCATTCAACTGTGAACTCTCCTGCATTGTGTCAAACTCTGTTCAGAAGGGTTGGTGCTCGAGTCCTGCTCCCTGGGGAGATTATTCTGTGGGCACCTCAGCCTCACAACAGCCCAGTTCCCTTTGTTCTTGTTTGCTCCACACCAGCTCGTGTCGCCCTTCACAATCTCATGTCATCACTCCATGTATGTCCTGTTCAGTCATTGCCACTTCTGTATTCTAAGTCCGTGGGAACGATTAAGTCACCCCCAAGAAGAATGAGGTGACTCCTATAGGTCCTGAACACAGCAGCTAATGCATCTTTGCTCAGCACAGATGTTTGGAGGTATCAGCAGCCAAGAGAACCTGCGCCCAAATGCGCTCACATGCTGCCAGGCACCCAGCAGGATCGGCCCAGGGCTTCATGGTCCAGCGCTTCCCAGTCTCAGACACACCCAGAGCCCATCCCGGTTTGGATTCCTGCATGGCCACGGTTATGCAGCTTCATTCCCCTTCAGTGAGCGTGATGCTCATTTTGGTGAAGTTTCTCCCCGTGGCTCAGGGTGGTCTTGCAGGAAAGGTTTCTCTGGGGGTCCACCTCATGGCAATGCCCCAGGGGACAGATCGGTCCTGTGGACGCAAGCCCTGGGCTTGGCCTACCTGGACTCTCTGCTGGGTTCCAGGCAGGCGAACGTGACGGATGGAGGCAGCTCACGAGGGAGGCAGTTGTGGGGTTCTTTCTGATCCCACCTCTCCCACAGGGGAGCTGCCCCCTCGCCACCACCCAATACTGTCTAGCTGATGCACTCTCACCCCTTCCAAACCTGCCCATACATGCCCATTTGCTTACGCCTGTTCCATATCGTATCTTAACCCTAGGACTTGCTTTCCCCAGGACCACTCAGTCAGGGGCTCAGGGATCATGCTCGGCTTGTCCTGCCCCTCAGTGGTGCTCAGGCCAGCCCAGCATGAGCTGGATGAGTGTGGCAGCCCCACCTGGCAGACTGTGAGGGTGCTGGGTGCTGAGAGGGAAGCGGGAGCCACTTGGCACCCAGCACCCAAACCTGCACGCTGGACACCGCAGACAAGTGGCCCACCCAAGACCTGGCTAGGTGCCCCTATGCCCCTGGGGCTCACTCAGCCAGTTCGGAAGGAGACCAGTGAGCCTGGTGTGGAGCAAATGTCCTGGGTGTGGGCACTGCTGGCAGGCACCGGGTGCCTCCCCACAGCAGAAGTGCTGACGTGGCCAGAGACGGGGGTCATGATATGTGAATAGTTAGTTGGTACCCCTGCAAATAAACGGGACAGGTGCAGCAATGTGGCTCTGAGGGGCAAGCCGACCTGGGCTTTGAACAGCCCTGTGTGGGCATTTGCTTTCCCTGTGTGCTCTTCTATGAATTTTCATGTCTTGGCCATTGGAACCCGGGGCCCCAGGCATGCCAGCACATGTGCTCAGAAGAAAGGCTGCACTGGCTCGTCCCCTCCCAGGCTGGCCGTTGCTGGGGTTGGTGCGCAGCGAATGTGGAACCCGCCCCTCGGGTGCGTGGGTGCCCCTCTGCCCTCCACACCAAGCTGATGAGGTGGCCCCGCTGGCTGGTCCAGGACTAGGGCAGGGGGAGGCCTGGCCCCTGGGGCTGCTGAGCAAGCTCTCTCGGTCCTCACTGCGTATCTCCTCTCCTTCGACCCAAGTTCCCTGGGTGGCGTGTTCTGGCCAGGGACCTTCATGTCCACCCAGGGGGCAGGGCCAGGCTCCAAGGGGAACAGCTTTAAGATCAGCCCCAGGGCTCAGGATCCCATCCGCGTGGCCTGTACATACCTGTACACACCTGCCGTGTGGAGTGCTGGCTGCGTCTGCACCCTGACGTCCACTGAGTCCCAGCAGGGGTAGCCTGGCTACAGCAAAGTATGAAGTGATCGCTCAGAATATATGGGATTTACCCAAAAGTCACACATGTGGCTACACATGGGCCTTCCCGGGACACGCCTGCACAGCCACTTCCCCGTATTCACTCCACCAGGGCACAGTCGCTGGCTTTGAGTCCCTACTTAATGTGTCCTCAGGGAAGAGATACTAGTCATTACTGTTGTTACCTTTGGGGGCACAGGCTCAAGATGCACCCCCAGGACCCAGCCCAGAGGGGCCTCAGAGCCGCTGCCCTTCCAGGCTGCCCTCAGCATGGAGACTGCTGGATTCTCAGGTAAGGCACCTGTTCCTGGGGAAGGACGGCGCTGGCTGCATGGTGGAGGCCACTGCTGTTGGGAGGAAGAGTGAGGAGCTGCTGGGGCTCGGGAGGCATGTAGGCAGAATAGGGGGGCTGCTCTGCAGGCTCAGGTGCCCTCGGGTCCTGGGCTGCAGTGGGCGGGGTCCAGCATTTCCTTGTGCCCTACGAGAGGCCATGCCACCTTCAGAGCCCTCGCCTGTGCTAGCGGCTGGGTGCTCACAGCTCTCCAGTCTGCCTGGAAGGGAGCCTGGCTCCAGGGCTGGGTGCAGGAGTGTGAGGCTGGACGCTGCTGCCAACTCGGTCTTAATTCATCCCTCTGCCCCTATGTACCCAGGGCTGTGCCCAGCACCCAGGGCCCCATCTCAGGGTTTGGCTCAGCAGGGGCTGAGTGGTTCCCTCACACATGGTGCAAACAGGAGGCCCTGTGAACCCTGGCTGTGCATGGGAGGGAGAGGATTCCACCAGGGTGTGCAAGGGATGAGATGGGGTGTGCCCTCAGCTAGATAGGATGGGGTGTCATCAGCCAGATGATGTGGGGTGCCCTCAGCCAGGTGAGTGGGGTGCCATCAGCCAGGTGAGTGGGGCTGCCCTCAGCCAGATGATGTGGGCTGTCATCAGCCAGGTGAGATGGGGTGCTGTCAGCCAGATGATGTGGGCTGCCCTCAGCCAGGTGAGTGGGGTGCCCTCAGCCAGGTGAGAGGGGTGCCTTCAGCCAGGTAAGAGGGGGGTGCTTACCAGGCAGACTCAGGCTGCAGGTCACATCCACAGCATGTTCTGTTCCCCAGGTCCAGGAGAATGACTCTCAGGTATCCTAGGGCAGGGGCCACATTTCTGACACCCATTGTCCAAACTCCCAGCGGCCCATGGGCGGCCCCCTCCAGAGATGTTGGTTCACGGAGCTCTTGCTCTGTTCTCTCTGTTCATGGAGCACCATTTCTTCTGGCTGCCGAGTTTCCCAGTTTCATCATCACTGTGGCTGCTTGTGAAGCTTCTGCTGCTTGTACAGTGTGTGGCACTTTCCTGCGGCTGCCAGTCGTGACCGAGCAGAGCCATCTGGGGGCATCTAAGGAGCCTCCGCGCCCACATGCTCGTCATTGCCCAACGTTTACGTGGTAGCCCTCAGTCCTGTCAGGGCTGTGGGTGAGTTTCAGAGAGGGCCCCCAGGCTCCAAAGAGCCACCAGCTTCCCTGAAGCTTCTTTCCTTTGACCTGATTTCTTCTCTTGGGACATTTCTTTTAGCGAGTCTCCGAGAGGAAGTGACTCTGCTCCCCGGACCCGCAGGGCGCTACTCCCAGGGTCCCTGAAGGGCTGGAACTCAGGGACCTGGGCTCAGGTGTGTGTTTCTGTCACTGCTGTAGCAGAGGACCACAGACCTAGTGGCTGGAAGCCACACCAACCGACCTGCTGTCTCAGTTTCCGCGCTCAGATGTCAGCACTGGGCTCGCTGGGCACGTCAGGGCGTCAGCCAGGAGGTTCTTCCTGGTTGTAGACTGTGTGACAGTGGTGGGCTCAGGCCAGTCCCACTCAGAGTTAGCCTGGTGTCCTCTGCCACTCCCGGCTGCAGTGCTCCCACCAGGAGGAGCCTGTCCCCAGGAAATCAGGGCCGCAGCGCTGCCCCAAATTGCGCACATCTGGCGCCGGGCTGAGTTCTGAGACGGTGTCTCACCACCTACCACCGCTGGCTCCATGCCCACCAGAGCTGGAGGTGACAGTCCACGACCCTGGTGCGTCAGGCACTGGCCACCATGCCCAGCTCCTCAGAAGGTCACGTCCCCGAGGCCCTGTGGTTTGGTGCCCATTGTCGAGACGCAGCTGCTGCTTACGGCACCAGGATGGGCAGCGTCTCCACTCAGGGGAAAGGTACGTCAGCCCTCTCCCCAGCTTGTGAGCCTCGTGATTACCAGCAAATGCAATTTCATAGGAGACTTGATGAGCAACTTTAGGGGAATTGGATCCATGCCCCGCTCATTGGCTTGGACTCTGAAAGAACACACTTCTCACAGGTGCTTGAACAATGGACCCTGAACCTGAACTTCGTTAAGTCACAACCATCTGAGGCAAATGTCTGCATTTGCCCTTTAGTCTGACATAATGCACAGATAAGTTAATGTTATAGCCAAGTATTTATCTTCCAATAACAAATGCGAAAGAAGGGCATGAGTAGTGGTTAAAATATATCTGAAAACAGTTGCAGTAGGTGATGAGGCAGAGAGAATGCCTCAGGAAAACATTCTAAATTATTTGGAGTTGCAGAATAATTCCAGGTCAATTTTTAATAAGCTTACATTTAATTAAACTCAACAAATTATTACCCATATTAAGCTTTAATACATTAAATTGTAATGTGCATTATTATATGCAATGTAGTGTTATTTAATTATATAAATATCATAATCGTATTTAAATTTTTACTAAACTAACTGATTAAATTATTAAGAGCCTTAAGAGCCTATATATCTGAATATTTTTGCTGAGATATATCAGGTGTTGGTCTAAACAGAATAGGATTCAGAGAGGCAGTAGGTAGATACCCGTGTGTAGATGACATGTTAATACAGAGTGTGCAGTGTGTAGACAGAGGAGAGCCACTTGGGTGGGTGGATATGGCACAGACATCTGTCTGGGGAGTGTTGTGCACTGAAAGAGCCAGTGGGGGATGAGACCGTAGCACCAGGAAGGGGCCTCCAGGTGATACAGGAGCCGAGAACTGCCAGGGGAGCAGGTTGCTGTGGGAAGTTGAATCTGAGCTCGGCCTTCAGGCTGGCTGTGGCCTTGAGAGGCAGCCATCACGCAGAGAGTGTTCCCAGGTGAGAAAATCACCATGCAGACAGACATCAAGGTGGCAGAGTGCCATCGGGTTACGAGAAGGGAGCAGGGAAGCTGCCTGATTCTTAAGAAGTCATCAATGGCTTTGAAACACCTTTTTTGATATTAGGGAATTGATACCCCCGGTACAGAAACATGGTAACTTAGTCGTTTATCCCTGGCTGACTGTGACGTAGATACAGTGCTTATTTATTTAGAGTTGATCTGTGTTTACAAATGTGCACTGCCCCAGGAAGGAGATATCGGGCTTTCTGAACTTAGGACAGCATTCTTCTCTAACTTTTGTCAAGTCCTATTTGGACCTTGGTTCCTATCTTCTCAGCTAGTACATTTGTGTGCCTGATGCCGGTGTAAACAAGCTTCTAATTTGTTGAAGCTGAATGAAGCTATGCCCTTAGCTCCCCCAAACAGCACCATTCAGACCATGTGAACCTCTGATGGGAGCATCTCTGGGATGTGATCACCACCTACCCCACACACACACGGCTATGAAGCATCCAAAAATGGCCAGCTACGTAAGGCTACTGAGACATGTCCTGGCAAAACCTTTGTAGTTTTCTCCTATACACAGCACATAGATTCCGTGGGAGATGACAGATGACTTCATATACCATGCAAGCAAGCCCAGACACTAGCTTTAGCCGTGACTGATTACCCTGCTGTAACCCACTTTGTGTTAAATGCATTCTTGCTGTTCAATTCCACCACTGTAATTTTGTTCTTCTGCATTCCCTGGCCCTCTGTGGACTAACCAGGTTCCTTCAGTAATGATTTCTTTTCTATTGTATTGTTTTCTGCATAATCAAGTTGGTAGGTGGGGGTTTGGGTGACACGGTCATCTGTCAAGTTCATTTGCTCTGAAAATGCAAGAAATAATGGCCTCTACAACATGGGGCTATCCGTTATGAGGAAGAATATCCACGTTTACCCTCTGCTATCTCCTCATTTCTGCAAATTGTTTTTCCCCTTTCAATAAGATGCACATACACTTCCCCCGACATGATGGGCTGTTTATGTGTTTGGTTCTTTTCAGAAGGGGAAAAAATATACTTTCCCTCATCCCTTGTCCACTCTGTCTTGCAATTTATGCAGGCAATCTTTGCAGGCAATCCAATTAAGAAGATGCGTTACCATCCAGATGAATGTGCCTGGGGTGGGACTGAAAATGCTGCCAAGCGCCTGCACCACAAGGGGGTCTGGCATCAGGCTCCTCCAAGAGGCCGCCCCAATCCCAGGGACCCCACACCGGTGCTGGGGAGAAGGTGCCCCCCAGGAGCAGGAAAGCCATTGTTTACTTCCCACCCCCAAAATGAGAAGCTTGTAAACTCTTACTTTTCCAAATTTACCTGAGATGCACACAGATACCTGCCCAGGACAAAGAGATGAGTCGTGGGAAAGAGGAAGGGCACTTGGGGGATTCCAGCATTTTTCCATTTACAGGAGTAACTCACAAAATAAATTGTTTTAAAGTTTTTTCTAAAAAGGGATGATATGCATATGATTAAAAACTGATACTGTGAGAGAAAACTTCTCTGAGCTAATGAATCCTTCTGAATTAAAATGCTATACTCAGGGGTTATTGTCAATACTGGGGACATGACTGATGTCTTGTAACCCTTTTGCTGCTGTCCGGATTGTCTCGGGGTGAGTGGGGACAGGCGGTACTCAGAAGCACTTCTGACTTCCTCCCTAGCCTTGGATCAACGACAAAATGCTGATGACCCGACTGCAGAGATGCGTGAGTGTGGTCTCTCCCCAGGGCTGGGGGAACTGCTCTGCCCTCCACCTGAGTTCGAGGACTTTGGCCAATGCCTCCTGCACATTGCAGCATGGCAGCCTGTATGGCGTGGAGCGCCATCTCCATGAGTGGCTCAGCAGGTGTGCTCATGAGGAACTGGGCTCTGTGGGTGATGCATTAGCCAGGGATGTCCAAGAAAAGAAACAGAACCAATGGGAGATGTCTATCATCTGTATCTGTATCTGTATCTGTATCTGCATCTGTATCTATATCTGTATCTCTGTCTCTATCTATACCTGTATCTGTATTTGTATGTGCATTTGTATCTGCATCTGTATCTGTATGTGTATCTGCATCTGTATCTGTATGTGTATCTGCATCTGCATCTGTATCTGTATCTGCATCTGTATTTGTATCTGTATCTGTCTCTATCTATACCTGTATCTGTATGTGCATCTGTATCTGCATCTGTATCTTTATATCTATCATCTATCATCCATCTAAGAGACAGAGGCACTCTAAGGAGCTGGTTCGCAGGATCATGGGGCCAGGAGGCCTCACCATCTGCCATCTCCAGCAAGGTGGCTCAGGAAGCCTGTGCTGTATTCTAGTCCCAGTTAGAGGCAGCAGACCACTGACGCAGCCCAGGGACAGCTGCAGAGGGAGGATTCCTTCTTACTCAGTCACTGATTCTATTTGGGCTTTCAAATGACTGGATGGGGCCCACCACATAGGGGCAGGCACTCTGCTTTATCCAGTTCACCAATTGAATGTTAATTCACCCAGAAGCCCCCCTCTCACAGACACACCCAGAATCATGTTGGACTGAATATCTGGGCGCCCCATGGCCCAGTCAGGTCGGCACAGGGAGTTGGCCGTCACAGACGGCTTTGTCCACACTATCTCCAGGCAGAGTCCCACGGGGGCCTCTGCTGTGCTTGTAGAATAAGAGCATTTGGGGGTCCCCACGTGATGTGGGCCGGGTGTTGCAGGATGCTTCTTACCTGAGGGATGGCTGCCGAGATCGCGGAAGGTGAGGAGAGAGTCTAGGCACATCAAGAAGAGCCACAAGCCACACACCCCCGCTTGGCCAGGGGGCCTGGTTTGGGGAAAAAGCCCCTGTCCTCCTGAGGCGAACGCATATGAACTCGGCCCCCTCACACAGCCCTGTTTCCCTGCTTCTCTGCAGCGGCTTCAGGAAGCACCCTGGCAGCTGAGTTCACTCACACACAGCGGCAGGCCTTCTCGTGTTAAAAATGCATCCTTGTACGAATACAAACTGCAGCTACAAGCAGTGTTACTCAGAAGACGTTCCTGGCGGGGAGTCAATCCTTAAATGAAACATGAAAAGGGTTTCCCATGAGGTAGATTTTGTGAAGTGCTTTCTATACACTTGAAGTAATTCTTGCTAGATTTTAAAAGCCCTAATCTGGTAATAATTGAGTTACTAATTTCAGGGTTATTTTCCCCCCAAACCAAACATCACTCAGGAAGGTCGGCTATTGCTCACAGTGACTCCTAAGAGCGGTGGGAACAATAGCTAACAGGTCCGAAGCCCCCTAAAAACAGATCTGTGTTGGAAGCTTCACATGGCATCACACACGTTATACGTCATATACATACCTCGAAATATGCATCACGCTGGGTCACGAGAAGTGAGTGTGGTGCTCAGCTTCCTGATGACTCAAACTCTCTCAGGTATTTTATTGTCTGAATTTGTGCTAATGATCAGCATTTTCCCAGGCAGTTTTGAACTATTTAGAGGTGAGGCCAATGTTATGAATAGACCTGGATACCTTGTTCGGTAGCAGAGGCGTGACGACAGGTGGAGCCACAAAAATCCTCTTACGCAGCAGCTCTGTATCAGATGGGGTTTGCCTGTGAGCCCTCCCATGTGACCGGAGAAGCCCTTCAGAGAGACATGGGTTGTCCTTCTAGAACATTCCTTTGCTCTTTCATGACTTCTCAAAGATCCTCCACTGGATCTCAACCTATTCGTTTGCTCTGGGAGGTGCACTTGTTAATAGCAAAAGACTGATGATTTCCAAAGTCTCTCAACCTGAAGATGTACCTCTTACTTTGTAGAGAGAAATAGAAGCTCCAAAATCATGTGTAGCCAAAGCTCTCTGGGGAAGGGAAATTGGCTGGCACCAGCAAAGGGCGGCTGGTAAGATTCCCAGAACCCTCCCTTAGAGCCTGACAAGATGCATCAACAGGATACCGGCTTACACCGGATTCTCAGTCTGCTGCCCCTCCTCCGTCCTTACACCCTGACCACCTGCATCCACACGGGACTGACGGGTGCACACACCTGTTTAGGCAGCAGGTCTCCTTGATGGACTTCTTTCCCTCTTCATCATTCAGGATATGCTTAACTCAAATCATGATGAATTGAGGAAAAATAAGGTCAGTTAAATATCTTGTCACCAAAATCCATCTCACTTCTCAGCCCTGCTTGACTTCTCTCGTCTTCTCCCTCTTTCTCCCTGAAGCCCTCTGGGAAGATGCTGGATAGACTCTAGGCATGCATTAATCACCTACAGCCATTTTGCTGACAACTATCACTGATTCCTCCTAGTTGCCCAGCCGCCATATTCTCTTGTTCCTGGGAGCTCCTGAGCTCTTTTATCCTCTTCCATTTCTTATTCTCTCTGAATTGCCTTTGAGAAGTGATGGTTGCCCTGTGCCTGTCCCGGGGGTTCTGAGTCGGCCCGTTTGGATAGCATGGTGAGCACAACACAGGGCCTGTCTATCCATTAACCCCTGTAGCCCAGGCAACCAGACCATAGCTGACTGGATGCACAGAGCATCTGCTTGTCCTCTGCTAAGAGTCCAGATGTTCCAGGCAGACCCCCAGCCCTCACCAGCAGGGCTTCTGGGACAGCCTGCAGAAGGAGCCGCGGGCTGGAGACCCCTGCAGATGGAGCGGTGTGCTCAGGGCCTGCCCAGCACTGACTCAAAGTGGAGAGGTGGGCTCACTGCTTGCTGTGATGATTATTGCCCCAGAATCACCAGAAGCCAGCTGGACACCCCCTCTGTCCACATGGATGCCCATCCTCCGGTTCCCCTTCTCTGGGAGCTCGAACTTTTCTCTGTTTGTTTTCCTTAGGGACTTAGGGACAGGCACCACATGCTGAGTACAGGCATTTTCATCCTGTAGTTTATAAATTGAAAAGAGGACAAAACCGCAGGGGACATTTCTTTCATGGTCCCCAAGGTGCCTGTGCTCCATCCCTCCCCTTCCCCAACAGAGGACACCATCCTTCTAAAAGAAACATTGAAAGGATAACCATAAATACGTCCCCCATCCCACACAAGACCCACAGTTATGTGTGGACTTCACGTAGTGGGCGGCCCCCTCCCCAGAAGATATGCCCAGCAGGCTTCTCCTGGGGCCTCCAGCGGGAGCTGGGCCCTGGGGCCCCAGAGCTGCGAGAAGATAGATTCTCGTAGATTCAGCCAGTCTAGCAGCCACAGGAAGTGAGCGCAGTGTGACTATACCTGATAAGCTGGCAGCTGATGGCTCACCCTTAGACTGATCTTGGCTATTTTGAATATGGGAAGTCTGTGATTTACAGAATGTCCTGACTTCGTAGTGAAGATTCCTAGGCAATGGTTGCATTCTGTTCACAACGGTCCCTGCCCCCTACACCTTGGCCTTTCAGAAGTAGCTGGCTGGAGTCCCCAGTGAGGTGGCAGCTGTCCCAGCGATCACTGGGCCCATGTCACTGGACACCCCACATGGTGCACTCACACGTCCTATGTCCCGCTGACCACCCTACACGCTGCTGTGCATGGTCGTCCCAGAGCCAGATAGCCCTGGTCTACTCGCCTGCCATCCGGGCAGTGGGGGGACTGCCGCTGAGCCGGGGAATGGGAATGCACCCAAAGGAAAGCACACTTTGGAGACACATGCACTCAGCGATGCAAACCCCTGGCCCCCACATGGTGTGAGAGAACTTACCCCCCGATTCCCAAACTCAGGCCAGTCCCACCTGGCCTGTCAGCCTCCTGCCCGCAGAAATGCCAGCCTGGTCCTGCTCCATAGCAAGCTTTGCCTCTGGGGAAACAAAGACGACTGAGCACTTGTTTACGGCCCCACAAAGCTGTCATTTATTTATAAGGCTTGGCCAGGCTGGCCAAGACGCAGTCTCAGTGGCCAAGTTTGCATGAAGACTTTTGTCTGACACATTAACAGGATGATTCACTTTAGTGCAAGTGACACAAGGCCACCCTGCTTTTCACACATGGGCCTCGCTGTGGGAGGGGCACCTGCAGAAGGCAAAGGGAAGGGTGAGAAAGTGAACGTTGCCATAAGGACTTTCCACAATGAGGGCTGTAGGTCACACTTGAGATCTGAAGGGGAGCAACAGAGACGGTCACGTTCCCTCCACAGCCAAGGCACAGACATTCCGCGGGATGCCGTTAACTGGGAAGGCCTTCCAGGCCAGCTAGGGCAGGCCACGTCCAACAGGTCAAGTTCTCTTTAAGCCTGAGAACCACATCGCTGACCTTGAACTTTGAGTGGTGCATTTCCTGGGGCCCATGTAGCACCGTCTTCTGGTTGGTGCTTCTGGGGCCAAGGCCAGTAACAACTGGATTCAGCACCAACCAGAGTTGAGGCTTGAGGGCCAACACCTTAGGAGGGGCTTCTGGACAAGGGGACCCCAAATGTGAAGGTTCCCAGATTCCCCTGGGAGGGGTGAGCAGCCCAGGTGACAGGGTAGGCAATAGGCAATGCTACTTAGAATCAGGGAAACGAGACAGGAAGAAGATGCCAGCAGTGTCCAGGGGGCTCTGCCAGTCCCCATTTTGGCCCAGGACCAGCCCTGGTCACTGCCCTCCTCATGGCCCCATGCTGTCACACCATGCGGGGGTGTGGGTCGCCCTGCCAGACAGTGTCCTGGGGTCTGGCCTCTGCACCCACAGGCCTGTTGAGAGAGTAGATGTATCGCATGTAATAATTGTCACTTACTGCACCAAGAGGAATTACAAAATTTAAATAATTAAGTGACCGGTTCAGTGACATCCTGTTGAAACATATATTTGCATTCTTGACTTTCTAGTTGTGTCATATATATTTCCTACCTTTACACCAAAAGGATGTTTGCAGATGACTCTTCAGAAGAAAATGTGAGTGTTTGTCATTCATGAGCTGTGGATGTCTCTGTGTTCATATGTCAAGACCTGCCACCCAAAATGCACCTCACTGAAAACACACATGCTCCCTGCTCATTGGGAGCTCTCTTTTACACGTGGCAAGGTCACTATTGCAGTGGGCCTACACAGCCATCGTTTGACTAGATTGCTGGCCAAGCGTCAGCGCCAACTGGCCACAAGGGTCTCCTGCAAGGACCCAGGTGAGGCGTCCTTGGAATCTTCTCACATGCTCCCACCTGATGGGAAGTCCCATTCCCCAGCCCTAGGGGTGGGGCTGTGTGACCTCCAGGCAGACAGCCCCCAGTTATGTGTGTACTAGTCCAGGGCCACGTTTGCAAATGGCCTGGAATTCAGAGGTGTGACCAACAGGGAGAACCGGCAGGTTTCCTCAGTTCCATAGAGTGAAGCTTTGTTTGGCTGTTTATTTCATGGTAGACAACTGCTCTTCAGCGACAGTACTGGAACTGGCTTCTGGATGACAAGAGGGACTGTTTCTTCTAAGACAGGGGCCAGAGATGGATCTGCTGGATGAAAACAGGCTGCACTGAGGTGCTGCATCCGCCATGGGACAGTCACTGATGCAGCTCCCAGAACCTGGTCGTCCAAGGGCTGTGTCTGTCCTGCCCTCCGCACGTCCAGCCCTACAGGACCCACCTTAGCTAGCAGGACAGAGGCACACAGTTCCCATAAAGGCAGTGCAGTCTGAGCCACAAAGGCCTTCCAGCATGATGGGCGGTGGGCTGGCTCTAGGAGGGTGCAGACGTAACCCTCTGCCGGCAAATGTATGGCACCCTCACACTGGTGTGGCTCTGGGATTAGCTTCCTATGTCTTGTGTTATAGGAGGAAGGGGGGATGGCTGCCAGTTGCCTCCCTGTGCACATTGTCCCAGCCACTTTAATGGGCTCTGACAGGAACCTCATTCCCACTGGCAAATCAGAATCTTTGGTGACACCAGAAGCGAGGACGTAGATCTCATTGTGTAGCCAGACAAGGGCTGGCTGTCTGAGTTCACGCACCCATTCCCGAAAGCAGGGCCATTTGCAGTAACCCCATACCTGCCCTCATGGGCAGACAGTGTTGCCCTGGGGAAGGCCCCTTGCAGAAGCAGTGGTAGCCTTGGTGGGGGCTAATGGCTTCCACCCACAGTGAACCCATTTCTTGGCTGGGTGTTGCAATCATCAGGGTCTTTGTCCTAAAGCTGACTGTAAAAAGTCCACTAGGACACTGAATGGTCCTTGGCTCAAGAGGCCTTCAGACTGGAGTTTTGATTGCATAGGGTGACAACTTGTGTTGGACCTCCTGAATATGCCACATGGAAAACTTGCTGCTTTTAGTCCATCCATTTTGAAATGAACAGCTTCTCATGGGGGACAGCTAATGATCTGGGAGCCACTCCTCTGGGAGACGAGAACCTTCCCTCTGAGCATCTGCTGAAACAGGCTGGTAAAATGCGATGGTTGTAGGGGGCAAGGTGCTTCTCTCGGCAAACAAAGCACGGCCTTGCCTGCTTATCACTGCTTTTACTGTGCGCTTCCAGGGACTTCCTTAACTCTTAGTTTATCATCAAAAAGATTATCAGCCAAGTGTGAAGTGGCACCAGTGGCCACAGTGGATAATGGGCACCACCTGGAACGCCAGCCCCACTGCCGGTCTTCAGGACCCATTGATCCTGCCTGGCTAAATCACATCAATTCAGCAGCTTCACATGGCTCCCCTCCAGGGAGGCCTCCTAAGAATAATACGGCCATTTATAAACCAAGGCATCTTCCATTGTTAATTTCCACCCTCCTCTTGTGCGGGGACTTTCCCTGGATCCTGAAAGGCACCCTCAGGGACTCCTGTGGCCATCTAGTGAGCATCCATTCAGCAGCATTTTTAGCCGTTTAGGTCAGGTAAAGCTCTGCATTGGCTTTACTCAGTGTCATCCTCAGAATAGTTAGCCAATGCCCAATTTATCCTCAGGAGGATGAGGGAAGGGAAGCCATGCGGGGATCTAGGTGGGGTTCACAAGGAGGAGGGGGCAGCATAGAGAGGCCAGGGCCTTCCCAACACCAGGACATGCACAGCTAAGAATAAAATTTACATTCTAGTTGTTAGAATATGCCCCTGTATCATTTAAGGGGAAAAATACACACTTTATAAAAGGCCAGCAACGATTACCCTGCTTTAAGAAACTGCTCTAGGCACTATTTAAGGTGCAGCTTGCCCACAGAGATGCCCTGCCCTCTGGAGGGACACATGGCACCCTCCTCTGGAGCATGGAGGCCCCACGCTGGGCCCATGACAGGCACCTAGTGAAGACTTGTTGAATTCAACTCCTCTTCACTTTGGGAACCTACAATGTGTTCTACACAGAGAATATACCCCATCTGCTTTCTGCCTTTCCAGAGGGGCTTATACTGGAGTTGGAAAAGTGAATCAGAAACATCTAAAGAGAAATGGCAGCGCTCTGCATGAGCAGTGTGGCCATGAGCATAGGTAGGGCTGGATGAAGTGCGGCCACTGCAGACTGGACAGGCAGAGGCTGCAGGGACCCAGGCCCCGCTGGACCCCAGGAGGGAGGATGCTAACGGATGAAGGGGGGAGGCATGCAGGCCTAGCACCGCGGTTCCCCCAGGGAAGGCTGGCTTGAGGGGAAAGTGGGTTTGATTCATGACATGGAGGTGGAGGAAGCCTTCTGGGTGGTGAGATTCAGTTGGAAATCGTGACCGTGGGAAGTGGGATGCAGGAAGATGCCTGAAGTGGTGGTGTGTCCGTGCAGGGCTTTGGTGCTTAGACTCTAAGGGACAGTGCAGAGGAAGAACTGGCCAGCTACTGCCACTGAAGCTTGGGATCATTGCATCAGAAAAGAGAACAAAAAAGTACTATTTGCATGTGATATGCTTGTAAACATTGCACACACATGAGAAGCAACCACAATTTATAAATAATAAGAACTTATCAAGAAAGCCAATAAAATATTCTCCAAATTAATGTTTCCCCAGGTTATAGCCACTACCACTTATTGTGAAACAAATGGATCTCTACAGTAGCCAGGACAGTGATAAAATATCTAGGAATAAACTCATTATGAAGAACACTCATAACAGATTTACCGGAGGATATTTAAAACATGCCAACAAATGGGAGAATGTGTGGTGTTCTTGGACAGCCATTCCTCTGCATGCAGACTAAGCTGCTGACACAGAGAAGTCTGGAAAAGGCCACCGGGGCCCCCTGGGGTGCAACCTGGGGCACTCCTGCACTGGGCGGCTGTGGAGCCTGAGACCACACAGGCCCCAGTGCCTTCACTGTGTTCTCTCCATGTGTGTCACCCCGTGATCATGCAGAGAGCGGCCGAGGCTGGCTCGCCCCACTGCCCATGCCTGGAGTCAGGGGGAGTGGCTGCCGCTGTGAAGATGGGACCGGGAACTGCTAGGCTGCCTTCCCATCACCCCGCATCGGGTCTCAGGGCCGCCACCAGATGCAGGGGGCCCCGGGGCGCATGTGGCCGTCTGCATCTCAGAGGGGTGGGGTGTTTCTCTCACAGAGAAAGAGGGGGGAATAGGTAACAGGTGGGTTTCCCCAGGCTTTCAGGGTTGCACTCTTAGAAATGTCGGGTGAGGACAGATTGGGGGGTTGGTGGGTTAGCTGCCAGCTTGAAGGAAACCAGCCTAAGGTGGTTTTCCCAGGGCGCCTGGGCAGGTGCTTATGTGGGGATGGGACGTGGCCTGTGACCAGTTGGGCTTCACCGCTGTGCCTCTGGGGAGCTGCAGGTCCCTTTCTCCAGGTGACCTGCCGGGCCTCCACAGCAGCGGTGCCACCCCAGCGGCCCCCTGACACTGTGCGCCTGGCCAGCAGGGCTTCCTAGGGGCCAGCGGCTCAGGCTGCTCCCCCTTCTGACTCCCCTCCCCTCCAGGCCCAGCCCCTCCCTCCTCGGTGCCCCCTCGGTGCCCAAAGGTCCTCTCCTGTGATTTGTTAAGTAAAATGGTTGTGCTGTGGGCATGCTAGGCTGCCTGAGTAGCATTTCCTAGAGTGGCCACTCCCAGCCCCAGGGGCTGGAGGCCTTTATGTTACCCAGCTTCACATACTTTTATTTAACATATGAATACGTGCAGCAGCTTTTCTGAAATATAATTCACATCCCACCCCCTTTCCACATAACTGTCCACCTAAAGAGCCCTCGTAGACATTAAGCTAATCACTCCCCAGCCCCAGTGAAGCAGTTTAACAACACAGGTCAGGTCTTGTCTGCATGGGCATCTGTGCCTGATGTATGGAAGGGATGGGGTTTTCCAGTCCCTAAGAACCACTTTCTGTCCCTTGGGTGATGTGGGTCATGTTGAGTGTGCATGATTTAGATCTAAGTTAGGTTTTCCTACTTGGATGTATTCTAGAATCCTTGACCAGCTTTCAAAGGAAGAGAAAATGAAAAAGGAAAATGCTGTCCCTCCACAGGGCCCTGCGATCACGGCCTGCTGGCTCTGGGCCAGGCCCGCGGTGCTCTCGGACAGCCCTGGAGTCTGTATGAGCGGCAGAGCTGAGAACCCGGCTTCACGCACAGGATGGGGCTGGCAGTGCGTGGTTTCCAGAGACAAAGGCCTGGCTGAGTCTCAGGCGGGTGGGCTGGAGTCCCCACCAGCCCTCCTGAAGCTGCGGTGGGGACACAGTGCACCCAGGGGTGGGAACGGGGAGAGGGATCAAGAAGATGGAAAGTGAGTTTCAGCAATTCAGGGATGTTTCTCTTGGCCATGAGCACAGTGCCTTTTCCCGAGTCACAGTTCCGAGGAATTGGGGCCCATAGATGCCTGCTGCACCTGAGAACTCATGAGCTCAGCCCAAGAGGGGGGCTTGGAGGAAGGCCAGGCCCTGGGTCTGTGCACCCTCCCCTTCTGGGCTTCCCCGGGGCAGGTGCCAGTCAGGGTGGGAGGGTGGGGGTGGGACGCTGGAGGCACACCCACCTTCTGCATGCCCAGCCCTGCGCCCACCAGCCACTGCCCTTTACTTCTGTTTCAGGAAAAAGATAACCAAGTGTGACTGAAAGAAGCACTGCAGGAGTGGGAGGGGCGGGGAGTGGACTGCGGTAGACATTGAAAACAGGAAAAGCGACTGGAGTGGGTTTCGGATATTTAGAAAGTCAGCTGGAAAAACATTCATGATCTTTGGCCCCAACGTCTGGTGACAGAGGACACCAACCTTCATGAAAGGGAAGGTCCAGAGGCACCTGTCCAGTCCTGTCGCCAGTGAGGGACTGCATCCCTGGGGTGAGCACCTGGTCAGCCTCACAGGGAGGCCTGACCACACCTGGAGGGGCATGGAGAACAAAAGCAGGTCTGTTCCCCAGGGCTGCTCGATGCCTGAGTCCCGGACTGGCAAGGGAAGTGTGGGCCTGGGGCAGACACCCACTGGGACATGGGCTTGACCACCAGATGTCTGAGGGAGTACCAGGAGGGAGGGCAGGCAGGAAAGTGGGAACTGGGGCCTCTGGGTGCCTGCTGCACCTGAGAACTTGTGAGCTCAGCCCAGGAAAGCCTTTCTGGGGGCAGTGTGGCCCAGGGCAGATCCATGGCTCTGCAGGCTGTGAGGCCCTGCCCCCGCCTGTGGGATGTGCGCTGGACAAGCCAGGCAAGCGTGCGCGGGCAGGAGTCAGGTCTCACCCAGCAGTGTGCTCATCTTTGTGCGTGTGCCCGCTGAGGCCCGCGCTGCCCCTTCCTCTGTCCTGCTCAGGCAGCGGGCAGTGCATCAAGCCCTGCCCCTGTTCTGCCTGATTTTGGTGTGGGGAGGCAGTGGCAGGTCAGAGGGCAGAGAGGGGAAGGTTGGGGAATGGCACCCTTCCCTGCAGACACCGGGTCTGGGCTCTCCTCTGCTCACACATGGCCACCTGGAGCAGATTCCACCACTTGCCCCACTGGACCTCTGTGCCGGCCCACTCCTAGAGCAGCCACAGACTTGGAGGGTGGGAAGGGTGTGAAAGGGCCTTGGAGGAAATGCCCTGGGCCCAGCACGTGCTGTAAATAAGCAAGCTTAAGAGGCCTCCAGTGCAGTGTGTGTGCAGACAGAGGACGCCTGCAGTTCACTGTGATGGGACTCATCACCCAAGAGGTAAATTTGGATCATTCCCAGGGATACTAGTGCAGTGGAGGGCTTATGAACAGAGGCAGTCAGACGACACAAATATTCCTGCAAACACAGAGTTTAACAGTAATTTTTCACAATTCCTCCGCGGCCTTTCTGCTGAGGCAGACGTGTGGGGCAGAGGCACACGGCCAGCCCGCCGGCTGTCGGATCTCGGGTAACAGGGTGTTCAGGACGCCTGCCCTGGACCTTCGTGAGCTCAGTACAGGACTATCTACCAAATGTCTAAATATTTGACAGGTGAAAACAAAGCTAGAACATTGATAAGCATGTTCTATTCTTCTGTTTTACAAACAAACCTTCAAAACAACAGCATTAAAATATAGGTCTAGAGATAAAAGCTTTCAAAATTACAAGATGGAAGAATAGCAAAGGCAGATTTTAATTATTATCTTTATACTTGTTTGGGCTTCTATTCATGGGCTTACAGTGGTAGTATGAGTAACCTATAAAACTTCCATAATTTGTAAATTATGTTTATTCCATCAAATTAATTTTTCCTTGCCTTTATTTCAACAGAGTCATTAGTTATACTATCATAATCAAGATGTTCACATATCTTATATTCTGTTAACAGTAAAGATTTAAAGTATTTACAAATAAAATTTATCAGATACAAGTAATAGGAAATTTGAACATATTCAAGTATAGTTCCTTTTAAAAACAAAATTTTTAATTATTCATCTATGTTTTCAAGTTGTTTTTCTCCTAAAATATTTTTAAACCCCAAATAAAATTAAAACACATATTGTAATTCAAGATACCAACAGTTTAAAACAAAATGACTAAACAGAGCTAATTTTCATTTGTCTTAACTTAATTATATTTTAAAAACTATATGCAATTCAAGCATTCTTCATCCCCTAGCAGGAATCAGTGTCACACTTGGTGACAGCCTAACCTTCTGATGTGGGTCGGATCATCTCCCCGAGAGATACCAAGTTAAAATGAGGTCACCTGGATTGGGTGAGTCCTACATCTGATGCCGGGTCCTTCTAAGGAGGCCACGTGGAACCAGAGACGCAGGGAGCAGCCTGGTGGGGGAGGCAGAGCTGGGGAGGGGCACGCTGGCACGTCCCAGAAGGCAAGGACGCCTGCAGCCCCCAGAAGCTGGAGGAGGCAGGGAGTCCCCCTCGAGTTTTTTAGGGGGAGCAGGGCCCTGCCAGCACCTGGGCATCAGAGCTGTGGCCTCCAGGACCCCGGAGAATGGGCTTCTGTCGTTTCAAGCTCCCGGTTTGTGGTCATTTGTTCCAGGGGCCCAGGGAGTGTTATCCTCTTATACATAAATTAGAGGAAAAAAAAAATTAAAGTTGTTGAGGGTATCAGGGTGATTTGTACTTCCAGAGCCATAAATAAAAAGATGAAAGACAAGGAAAAAACGGAAGGGTGTGGGCTTTGGGGGAAGCGCAGGTTCACGGTGCCGAACCTGCTCACTTAGGCCTCCCACGTGTGTGATGAGTGCATTTGCCCAGGGTTCTGCCGTTCAGCTCCTCTGGTGGACAACCTCAGCCTCCACGGGCCCTTTCCTTGAGGTCCTGATGGAGAAAGCATCTTCCTCTGGACAGACCAGTGTGTTATACCCGCAGTGCCCAGGGTTAGTGTGTGTGTGAGTCAGGGAGGTGACAAAGGCCAGTGCAGCCATGACCACACCGGGTAGCTGGAAGGACCAGCTGACATGATGCTTTGATGACACTGAACAAAGGCCTTGGGCTGCAGCCTCTCCTTCAGAGCTGAAGAAGAGCTTGTCAGCATGGAGGTCCCCAGCCCGACAAGCATCCCTCTGGCTTCAAAGTAGAGACTCAAGGAGCAGAGCCACGTGCTGGGAGTTGGGCTGGAGCAGCAGATGGAGAGGAAGAGGACAGGCTTGGAGGCTGGGGGTCTGGGCCAAGGACTACCTGAGCCCCCTGCACCCTGGCTTCTGTGGAGGACCTTGCGTTCTCATCAGCAGAGTAGCCGTTCTGCACGCAGTTGTTGAACACACCCGTGAGCCAGGAGACTGTGCACGTGTGCAGGTGGAGGTAAGCAAGAGGCGAGCTGCTGCGCAGATGTTTCTTCCAGAGAAGGAAATGCAGGGTGAGAAGAAAGCTGGGCTCCCTGTCACTGCTTGAGGCCTGTGTGAACCCTAGGACACAGGGTCCACTTCTGCCCCAACTTCCAAAAGAAGTGAGGGAGCATGCAGCCCCGGAGGAGCCCAGGCCTGCTTTCTCATCCCCCTCATCACACATCAGCCCATCATCGGCCTCCAAGCACATCTGTTATGGAGCGCAGCTCTGCACTAGGCTCTGGGGATGTGGGTGCACAGCGCCCTCCATGCTGGATGCTCCTGGGGCAGGGTGCAGGGCACTGAAGCTCGGCTGCAGCGGGGAGTGGGGGGCACAGGTACCTCAGGCACTGCACAACAGAGGGGGGAGCTCCAGGTGACAAGATGAGCTGGGGGCCCGGACAGCCCTGCCCAGCTGTGTGTTCACCCGCCCACACTCAGGGTCTCTTCTCAGGCCATCTCCAGCCTCCTCTCTGATGACCCAGAGCAAACTTTGCCAAAGACAGTTTTCATTAAATTCTAAACATAAATTTGTAAGGTAATTTAAGTCATGTTTCTGATTCACTACAATGAACTCACCAAAAGATTTGGCTGCTGCTGAGCTTCCAATGCCCGGTGCATTTACCATCTCACTCACTCACACAGAATGCAGACCAGGATGCGCACCGAGGTTCCCAGACCAGCAGAGCAAGGCTCTGCTTCCAGGCTGTGTCCCTCAGATGTGGGGACGGGATGTCCCCTTGTCCTCTCAGCAGGGCTTCGGACCCTTGCAGCGGGACTGCCAGGAAGCTGCCTCCCAACACCCTAGAAGGCACGAAGGAACAAAGGCACTCGGTGTCTTTCCGGTTGTGTCACTGGCTATTTGAAGATGTTAAGTTGCCAGTAAGGAATGCTGCTGAACTGGGGTCACTGCGGCACAGTGGAATGCTCCCATCTGCCCTGTGCACCTGGGATGTGGGGATCCCCCTGGCACCTTCTTTTCATCGCATCTCATTGTTTGTAACTCCTGTGAAAGTGCTGGAACAAGACCATGTCAACATGCCCACCACACCTCAGCTGCCTTCCACTCCAAGGCGAAATCTAACATCACCGCTCTGTCCTCTGGTGTCCCCAAAGTGTGTCTGCCCCAGCTTCCCTCCCTCTGCCCCCACCCTGTGCCATGCCCCCAAACCCTTCTCTGGGCACTGGGGCCTCACTGGGATCCACACAGGCAATAAAGTGGAGCCAGCAGAGGAGGCCCTGCCCCACTTCAGGGGAAGCGAAGCCTCTATTGGCACCTCTGATTCTCCGAGTTGGCACAGAGGGGCTTGCTGTGTGCCCACTGTTTGCTGGCCATTCTGGTGGTGTGAAGAGCTGTGACTAGCACAGAGCTGTGGGATTTGGTGGGGGCCGTGCCCAGCAGCACTGACACAAAGCCACCTGGGGCAGGTGGGAAAATGAAGCTCAGGAAATTGAGTGCAGACAACAGGTCCAGCCCTGCCTGGGACACAAGCAGGGTGCTGGAGCTGACAGCGGGAGGGCTTTGGCCCTCGGGCAAGGCTGGGAGGCAGGAGGGGGCTCAGTGTGGGGGGTCAGGTGTGGCTGAGCAGGCACCTGGGAGTCCTGGCACCAGACCCAGAACTGTCAGTGAGTGGCGTGGGGAGGATGGATGCCGGAGGGAGGAGGCGGCGCCTTGCCAAGGCAGGAGAAGGCACCCGGGAGCCATGGGAGGAGACAGCGTCACTGCAGACACCAGCCCGGGCTGCCTGCCCTCTGCTGGGGGGCGTCAAGAGGGGCTCTGCGTGTGCGGGTGGACACAGAGGGGCCCAAATCGGTGGGGACATGGCGGGCAGAGAGAAGAGGTCCAGGACTGCTGTGCCTCCCCCATCCCCAACCCCACTTCATCCCAGGCTGGGGAAGGTGCTTCCCTGTAGACCGAGGCCTCTGCCTCCCCTGCCTACCAGCGAGGCCCAGTTCCTGGGTGCTGAGGCACGAGCCCCCCCCACCAGATCCTAGTGTGAGGAGGGAGCCTCCACCCCAAGCCCTGGCTGAGTGACAGACAGCCAAGGTCCTGGGCCTGGGGACCGCATGCCCCGTCGGGCTGTGCCAGAACTCCTAGGCCTGGGGAGGCACAGGTGCGGCCCCAGGGTCGGGGGGGGCTGCCTCCCTCCCAAGCCCACCCGTCCTACCAGGGATGTGGAGCAGGGGTGTCAGGAGGTTCGCACATGCTGCGTCTCAGCCTGCTCATGGGGGACGAGTGGACCAAGGTGATCTTCATTTGAAATTATGCTCTCATCCAAGGAGAACTGGGTAAGATGGCATCTGCCTGCAGAGGTGGAGTCTTTAAGGAGATTGGTTTAAAGGGCCATTCAACAATTCACAAGACTCTCCTCAGTTCACCCTCATGGATGAGACTTGAAGGAAATCTGTGCTTGGCTTGAAGGCCATCCTGGTCTCCTTGCTGCAGGCGTCTCTGCGAGCCCGATGCCTTTCTGGCGGCACTGGTTCACACCCAGGAGCCTCTGAGGTCCACAGCGGGCTGCGGGGAAATCCTCCACCTGCGCTCTGCCCCGCCCGGTGGGAGGCCCCTTCCGGCCCCGGCGGCCCAGCCGTTATTTACTCCAAGCTCCCACAGCACAGATGAGTTTGGAAGATTGTGTTCAGACTTTTGTGACATCTCAAACTGATTTTTCATATTTTCAGTTAAGAAAACATCCTCAATGTATTTTGCCAGCAACAACTGTTCAGTTGTCAAAGCACTTGAGGTTTTAGGGAAACGGGGTACATGTGTTTCTCATTCATTTGTACTGGAATCGTGGAGCCAGGGAGCCAGGGTTCATGGGGGGCGGTGCGGGCCAAGTGTGCGGCCAGACCCGGGCGGTGGCCAGGTGGAATGGTGGCCCTGGAGGCAGCCGCAGTGCCAAGAGGGCTCAGGCAGCCTGGGGCACGGGACCTGTGGGGGTCACCTCAGTGCACGGCACCATCACAGCCATAAAGAAAGCAGGGTGCAGGTGTGGGGCCTGCGGCCAGCGGGCTCACAGCAGGGATGGCATGATGGCCGAGGAAGGCAGAAACCCGGGTAACTGAGGGTCTCTGAGGTTGCTGCTGAAGGAGGCAGGGTGGGGCAGGGGGCTTCAACTCTTGGAGTTGGGATCTGTCCCACCTGCGGCCCCCTGAGCCACGTTCTGCTGCTCGGTGAAACAGGAATGGTGCGGCAGACAAGGCTCCAGCGCTCCCGTGGGACAGGAAGGCCCGTTTTCCTTGGGGAGCTGGCCCTGCTTACTCTGTCATCCCCTGGGGGGTCTGGTGCTGCTGGCAGAGATTCTAATGCTGCTTCCACGACTTACTAGCTGGGTGGCCCTAGGTAGGTGCAAGCACGAGATTGGTCGTGGCTCCTCAGGTATAAATGAGCTGACAGCACCTGCCCTCCAGTGGGCTCCTCCGTGCTGGATGCCCTGTGGGGTGGAGGGTTAAGGAGCACACATTGGTGGGAACCCCAAAGGGTGCCAAGGACCACTTGCAGCTGGACATGCCTCCTTTCTGTTCCGCTTGCCCAGACGGGCTCCCCAGGGTGCCAGCTCAGGAGAGGGACTCTGCCTCGAAGGGTCAGGGCACCAGCACCCCGGGGTGCTTCTCACCCAGCCAGTGACCTCCGGTGCAGCTTGGATGGTGAACGCACGTGGGCACAGCAGGGCAGCAGCTCCTCCCTCACCTGCCTGCCAGGTGATGGCTGGCTAGTTACAGCCTTTCAGGCTCCATTTCAGGCTAAGAAAATAAAAACAAGTTTGTGGCTCTGCTTAACAAGTTCCTTGAAGGCATAAAATTAGATGAAATGTGGGAAAGTGCTTTGAAGGCAATTTTAAAGCCTGGGAAATTTAAATGCAAGGAATAGATGGTGGGTGGGGAGGAAAGCCTTCTGTTTCCCCCTGGAGCTGGGGTGGGAGGGGGACATCAGCAGAGGGCACAGATCTCTGAGCTGACATTCCCGGTCATAAGGGTGGAGGCGGGCACCTGCTTGGGGACCGTGTGGGCCCCAGTGAGTCCCCTGTATGCCCAGTTCCAGCGGGAGTCCGTCCCCACGCTGAGGAGGCCCAGGGTCACCAGCTCTGCCACCTCTGGCTCTGAGGAGCCAAGCAGGCCAGGCAGGGGGACCTGCCTCAGCCAAAGTCTCTCTTGGAAAACAGCCTGGGATGGTGTATTGGACAAGCTACTCTCACCTAAGGGGACCCCAAACCCCCTGACCCTGAGGTGTGCAACTTGAGAACAGATTTCAGTGTTAGTGTTGGATGTGAGACCTAAATGCATCTCCAGGAAGGAAGTGACGAGGACACTGATCTGGGGAAGACTTGGGCGGGAGCAGGGGACAGGGCCCCGGGGTGGGGGGTGGCTGGCCAGAGGCAGGGCAGGCCGGCCTGCTGGCAGAGCCGGTCAGCGCTCAGCTCCCCTGGGCGAGAACCCGCAGACGCCCGCCTGCCCCAGAGCCCGTGGGAAAGCCCTCCAGGACCTGTAAACCAATGTGAGCTCATTCAACAGGAGTTTATAATTTCATAATATTTTAAACTTTAAAATGTGAAGGATTTACAATCGACTAGTAACTACAAATTCATGAGTCTAGAATGGATCAAAATGAGACCAAATGTTCCATCATCTGTGAAGAATTATGATTTTCTTTTCTTCTTTTAATCATCAATTTTGTGAAGCAGATTGCCCAGAATAATTATTTCCAAGTTAAAATTGTTTTTTGTGATTCATCAATCTCACAATTGTGTGTAATAATCACGTCTATTTATTTTTTCTTAAGTAATCATGGTATTTTCATCAAAATTCATTAGAAGCTGCTTCTAGAAGGACATGCTTTTAAAATATTCAAATTTATAGTTAATGTTTTATTAACCATATTTAGCCTATAATTATTTTTCTAATGAAAAGTTTCCTGACTGCACCATCTGATGTTATGAGGCTAGGAGTTCAAACAAAATTCAGAGAAACATTTATGCACAAAGGGCTGTGTATTAGTCATTTGGAAGGAAGGATTTATGTGCTATATAATTAATTGTTGCCTGATTTGACAGTCCATATTTTACTTAAATAAATTATTTACACTAGAGAAAGCTTAGGGGTTCACCCTTCAAAAGGTTAGGAAAATACAGATACACACATTATGTGAGTAGAGGGTGACTGAGTTGCAATAGACTGGGGTGCGGGGGGGTTGTCCTGTAGTTTGTATATAAAATACATATTCTCTCTACATATAATATTATGTATTCTTTATAAATATCAAATATATATTCTATGCATTATAAAATGCTATAATGATGAATATGTGAGCACATGTGTGTGCCCGGGGTCTGTATGTTGAATATTTATATTCACTGCATAAAGAATTAAGAGATTCCATATACTCTGGCATACTACAGGACTGATGCCTGATTCTGTGTGTGTACACTACTATATAAATTGAGCTGGTATTCAACTGGTTGATGTTATTCAAATATCAGAAAAATAAACAGGTGTGAAATCTTTGGAACTTTCTCAACAAGAAACTGTAGCCAAACTGGCTTGGGCAGCGGCGAGGTAGTCAGCAAGGAGAAATGTTGGCATCTGAGAATGTCACTGCTTCCAGCACGTCGATTTGGTTTCCAAGAGCAGGTAAAATAGTATGCTTTCCCCGTGTGTGTGTCTGTGCTGTTTTAAAACATCCCCTGTCAGGTCAGGTGAGAAAGTCACTCATGTAGTGGGAAGGACCCGGTGCCGGGGGAATATGAACAGGCAGGGAGAGCCTGCCCTCCTCTGCTGACCAGCAGCCCTGGAGCCTGGGGGCAGCGGGGCTGCTCCTGGAACAGCCCTCTCCCTCCCGCCTCTGGCTCAGCCATCGCCCTGCGCACTCGGCCCCTTGAAGGCCACGCCAGCCTCCCTGGCTGGCAGAGACCCCAGTATTTCTCTGGCCCGTTTGCTGACTGATCTCAAGCCACTCCTCTTTCAAAACATACTTAAACCGAAACACCTTTGGTTCCAATTTCAGCACCATTTCCTGTGACCTGGTCTTCTTTTTCTCCAAGGAAAGAAAAACGCCAGCAAAATTCTGCAGGAAATATTCTAAAATTCAGGTTAAAACCTGAGTTGTTGTTTTTTTTCCCTGGTTTGACTGAACTCCCCAGAAAGACAATCCTAAGCAGAGTGTTTAGAAATGCCCTGTTCATGAGTGAGGTTCAACTGAGTCCATCCAAAGCCCCGTTTTCTCAGCACTCAGCCCTGAAATACACTTTATTGGAGCATGCATGACCTGGGGGGTGACCGAGGTATGACAAAGGCCCAAAAGGGAGAAATGAGATGTATGCAGGGACCCGACGCACTCTGAACTGGCTGTAGGCTGGCACTCGGTGTCTGGGAGAAAAGGCCGTGGTGCCAGCAAGGCAGGACGGCCCGGCTGCCTGTGCGCTCCCCACCGACCCTCTGACCAGTGCCCACACCTGCCCGGAAACCACCCCCACTGGCCCCCACCGGAGCCCTTTTGTCTTGGCCCTGGATCCCCTCTAACTCTCCCAGGTGTTGAGGCCCCCACTGCCCGTTCATCCCCCATGTGGGAAGGATCGTCCCGTCCCAGAGGTGTTTGTGGTTTTAAAGAGTCAGAATGAAGTTCAAGCCATGCGACCAGTGGTGGAAGAACTATCTGACTGCCTTGCTTTTTAAAAAAATCTTCATCATGCCTGTTGGCAGGCAGATGGCAAGGGGGTACATCCGGGCCGCGAGCTCAGATTACAGACATGGAAGGGGAAGCAGGCCCCATTGGTGACAGGGAAGATGAGGCAGGAGGTGGGGTGGGAGTGCCAGGCTGCAGTGTTGAGAGAGGGGGGCTTTCTGGCATGTCGTTTATCCCGAGGATGTGACCGTAGTGGTGGCATTACACAGAATCTACGTCCCTGTCAGCCAACCACGCTGAGTGCCAGCATTTGCTTGGAGGTTTCCCGCACCGTGGCAAGCTCAGAGCAGAGACCTGGTGCCTGTGTTCAGCAAAGTAAAAATACGCTTCCTACTGGCCATTCTTCTCCCTGGGGAGGGGTCAGCGCCTCCCCAGTACATCCTGGAGTGAGGTGAGGCGGTGTCATGGGTCAGCATCCCCCGTCCTAAGGTCTGGGCAGAGAGTGTGCCCTCTGTCCACACCGAGGGTTCAAACAACAGCTTGAAGCGTTAGAGACGTGGGTAATACGCTGGTATGAGAGGGGCATGGGGGGCTGCCCAGGAAGCAGACAGCTGTTACTGACCTGCAGAGGTCATGCTGCCTCTTTAGGAGCCCAGCGGCTCAAAAACAATAAAATAAAACCTAAGTTTGAACTGATGGATCCACTGTAAATACACACTGGAAGAAAACTACTTTCTCAAATTTCACAAGAACCTCCATGAAGCCTGGAATGGGAGGGCCTTCGGGTGAGGAGACCTCCCCAGCATAGGGGGCTTTTCTCCTTCTATTAGGGGAGATGCAGCACGGGATTAAGTCTCACTGAGCTTACCCTCAGCCATGTTGGATATGGCATTGTTTTCTGACAAGAACAGCAGGAACAAACTCGTTTACATAACAAGGGGTAATTCTTGGTGTTCATAAGCAGCTGTCATGTGTCCAGGGACTCCAGGAATGTCTGGACTTGGCTGTAAACCATGAACTGGGAGACACAGCCTCTTTCTGTCATCTCCCAGCTCTCCTGTCTTCGGGGACACTTCATTCTCAGGTTGGAAAGTGTTGCCCAGTACCCTGCAGCCTGGACGTCCATCAGCTGCATGATTCCGAGAACAGAGGGCCACTCTCTCCTGCAGCAGGTGGAGATGTGGTCAGGCTGTGTGTGTGGTCCTGCATCTGTCGCTCAGGCCAGGGAAATTAAGATAGCCCGTCTGGGTCACAGGGGGAGTCAGCCCCCATAGGTGACATGGCCAACAGCGCATCACAGGGGTAGCAGTAATGGGGGGCCGAGTGATGCACCTCCCCGGACCCCATGTCCTAATTCCCAGGACCTGCAGCCAGGGTCCCTGCCAAGGCAAAGACTACTTTGTAGACATAGCTCCATGAAGGGCCTTGAGGTCGGCAGTGACTCTGGATCATCGGGGGTCCCACTTCTTCACAGCGGCCCTGGGAGCGAGTGAAAGGGGTCAGATTGAGAAGAACATATGGAAGACAGGAACATAGGTCACAAAGGAGAGAAGATGCCATGCTGGCCGCAGAGATGGAGAAGGGGCCTTGGAGCAAGGACGCAGGTGGCCTCCAGGACCTGAGGAGGCAGGGGGTGAATGCCACAGAGGGAGCAGTCCCTGCTGACACCTGGGCTGGAGCCCGTTGCTGCTCGTCATGGGGGTCTGAGCGCCCGGACTGTCATGTGACAGGTTGGTGTTGTTTTAAGTCCCCGAGGGGTAGTTTGCTTGTTACAGCAGCCGTGGGAAGCTAAGGTCTGATGGTGTCCACGGCCGTGCTGGCTGATGACTTGGAGAACAGACTGCATGGCCGGCGGTCTGAGCCAGAGAGCGGTCTAGACTTGGTTTCTCCCCCAGCAGCCCTGTGGGGTAGGTGCTCTCACGATCTTCATTACTTTACATACAAGGAAACTGGGGCACAGAGGGAGGACGTGATGGACCTAGGACCACGCCTCCAGCGCCCAGCAGCCCAATGTCCACAGCTCTAGGGGAGCAAAAGGCCAGGAGCCCAGGCAGGGGACATGGACCTGCACCCCCAGAGAGGTGGATGGAATGTGCTTCGCTCCCAGTCAGGAGGCTTTGCCCTGCCTCAGACATCGTGTTCAGAGTCACAGAGCCCACAAGCCCCGGGTGAGGAAGGCTCTCTAGCTTGGCTCTTACTGAGGAACCTTAGGCATCACTTGCTAAAGTATTTAAGAAGGAACTGCGAAGTGCACAGCCATCTGTTACTGTCCTGAAGTGGCACATTTGCCCCAAAGGAGCACGTCGTGGGTGGCTGGACAGTGCACAGGAGTGAGCTCGCCAGTGAGAATCTGGAATCGGTGCCAGGCAAGTGTCCTCTAAGAGCCTGCTGCTCATTTTGGTCAATATTGTGCTCAGTGAAAGTAGGCTTCCGCCAAATGCGAGTGAGGTCAGGGAACGAGAAGCTCAGCCGCTGAGCGAGTGTGTCCCCTCTGTGGCTCCACCATCCTTTTTGCCCCTCAGGGGCAGTGCCTCCCCTTCTGAAGTCCCAGATTCAGTCTAATTCATTAAACTATCATGGTCCTGCCCAGTTAGTCAGGGATGGCACGGGAGCCGGCCCTCCCATGTGTCTGCTGAGACGTCTGGACACCACACGATGGGCTGTGTGAGCTTGCTGGGTGCCCTCCACCCTGTGCCCCTGGGTCACACTTCCTCAAAGCAGAGTCTGCGCTTCCTGAAAACCAGATTCCCCCAGCGTCTCACCAGACAGCAGCCACAGCAGGTGCTCAGGAAGCATTTGCTGAGTGAGAAAGAAAACCAATGACACTGGACAGCTATTTTTCCCCCAGCTTTATTGCTATTGCTGACATTTTTAAATCACAAGGAGGACCCTGTCTGATTTCCACGATAATCTTCAAACACGTAGGACAGATGTCTTTGGAGGGCGTAGCCTGAGATCCTGACACTGGGTATTGGTCTGAAGACATCTGGCAGGTGTGGGGTGTCTCAGCACTGAAGCGCCTCCCAGACCCCCAGAATGATTTCATACAGTTCTTGCAATGATTGTTAAAGGAAGGGAGGTTTCCATCATCGTGAAGTGGGGACTTGATGGTTTGATCTCATTTAAACACTGAACCAAAGCTACCTAAGCTTTAAGCTGTCAGAAGGGCTTTGTCTTCATTTCTGTAAGACATATTAACAGACACATCCATGTGAGTTGTAGCTGGACTCCCACGTGACCAGCACCTGCCCCGAGATGCAGGCGCACATGAGGGACACATCACCGCGCGGAGCCACAGGGAATGCCAATGCCACATGTGGGAGTGTGTGAGGTAGCCGGGTCTCCTCTGGGGTTACTCTCTTCATCTGTGAGTGCTGAACGGGGTCTCACCCACTGCTGCGCATCCAGCTGTTTTCAGAATCACAACATTCGTTCATGGGGTTCTGCTTTTATTACCCTAACAAATGCTCCAATTTACAGAAAATCATAGTGCAAGTCCATGTGGACATTGGCCCATTTCTCACAAGGAAAATGAATGGGAAGCAGGCCTGGTGACTAGGATTGTGTATGATTTGCAGCATGATTTCCCAGGGAAGCCTGGCTGAGCTTTGTGTTTGCTGCGTAGGAAAGGAATTCATTTACAAACTCTGCTGTTTGCGTTCTTCAGAATGATGTCAAGTGGCCTAAGTGTGTGTTCAAGTGAATTTACTCCAATGAGAAAACTTCCAATGGACTGAAACCATATACGTATACATATAAACCACATAGACACACATATGTGGATATGTATAGTATGCATACTGTGCAAGCTTGGGGAAAGAGACATTCATGACCAATATACTGGCAGGGCCTGGTCATGTGTGTGCATCTTTTCAAAGAGCACAAAAACATATAGTCTGAACATAGGACCCATGAGAAAGCTGCCTTTAGTTCCCTGAGAACCACAACTGACTTCTGGGAAGGATTAACCCTGCTTGGAATGTGAGGTGCCTGGGGTATGAGGTCATAACTAACCGGGTTAGGTGAGCAGGTGGAATGTATCTTGATACCCACCCATATCTCCTGGTTCTCAACATTGCGTCCCTAACAAGACACACAACACCGTCACATTATTTTGTTTCTCTGACAGATATGCAGCGAGCTGGGCCTGGCCCAGGAAGCCCGGCGGCCTCCCAGAGGGCGAGCTCGGTGAGCAGAGCACAGGGCTCCAGGTTGATGCACAGCGGGGTGTGCAGCTATGCTCTCCTGTTTCTGGAAGGTCTCGGCCTCAGGTGAGCGAACGCCTTGTTTAGGCCAACATGCTCGTTAGCTCTTTCCCTTTCCTGAATTAAAAAATTGAATTATACACTCAGCCTAGTTACTGAACCCTTAAAGTTTATTAAAGCTTATCCACCGTGCGTACACACGTCAGGATTTAGCTGCAGTCACTGCTCTCAAGCTAGAACATTGAATTAAGAGGCAGCGCCTTGCTGTGGCTCGGGTGGGCTCCAGCCACGCCACAGGTAGAAGTCTCCTCCAATTAGACGTAATCATCACTCACGCTCAATAATTGTGCTAAAGGCTGCTTTCAAATCTGCGAGGGATTCGCATTTAATGTACTGATTCAGCTTGTCTGAGCCAAATTCACTGTGTACTGAAACCAAAGCAATTTAGTTCTTGCCTACGGCCCTTCTGGCAGTTCATCTTGTGCTGGCGCTGTAAGGACTGTGAGATACAATTTAATCTGAGACATCTGTGCACAGACAGGACCTTCTCCTTAGCGGAGAGACACGAGGGATGGCTAAGCTCTAGTTTTATGTAAAGAACCGGTCCTTATCTGGTCCCTGAAAAAGAAAGCATTTAAGATAGAGTAAAAAGCCAAATCAAAAAAAATCTTTTCCTTGGGTTTATGAAATGCACACTCCAGCTACTAACAGCTTTCCTGCTCCAGCCGGCAGAAAACACTTGAGCCGTGATCCCGGGATTAACCATTTAAGGCTATTGTGCTTATCACCGGCTGCAGCTGACGGAGGAGATCTTTATTAAATATGAAAGGGAAATGGCTCATGCTCCGTGCATTTACAGAAATATTGAAATGCCTTTATGCACAGTCCTCGCCTTGTGGTGGTTTAGGAAAAACGGGTGTAATGTTTATCTCATGCCTCTTCCGGTGGTCGTGCCCTTCATGACATCTGAGTGACAGGACTGTCCCATCTCTCACACACGCTGCACCGTCTTCGAGGCTGTCCACACGTGGAGTCGGCTCACTCACTAAATATGTGGCTAAATATGAATGTGGCTAAATATGAAGTTACTTAGCACAGGCCCTACAGCTGAATCATCTCTTTTTTTGTTTGTTTTCTTTGTTTTTCTTCAAGAGTGATGTGATCGTGGAAATACTGAAATTACATATGCACAATGGCAGAGCTGGCATGTTTTTGGGAGTTTGCCTATTACTTTTGTAAGACAAATAGGAAATTTGGCAGGTCTTGAGACCACAGCTAGGCCACCCTAGAACTAAGAAGTCTGTAGGACAAAGCTAGCAGCCCAGCCGCTCAGCAGACGTGGCCTCTCCCTGGGGAGAGCGTCCGCAGCCAGGAGAGCTCCGGGCAGGCCCTGGAGGGCACAGTGGGACAGGGAAGGGCAGACGCCGTCCCACTTGGCAGGCGGTGTCTACACAGCCGGATCCTACGGGAGACGTGGCTGTTTTCTGGTTCTCGTGACCCAGGGCTGGCCCTGCAGGGTGCTTCACACTGGCCACGTGTGAGCTCTGGCTCCCGTTTCCCCCAGAGGGCCATCCACGGGATGAGACCAGGGAACAGTGCCCCTGCTGGCCCCGTGGGGTCTTGAGAGCCACCACGGGGTTGTGGGGGGACTGGGCAGGAGGGGCAGGCGCGGTGGGGCCTTGGCTCATCCCAGCAGGAAAGAGGCAGCGAGACTGAGGTGCACCCACCGCCCCCACCCCTGCCCTGGGGCTGATGCCATCTGCAGGTCCCAGCTATGCCCCAGGCCCCTCAGGCCTTCCCTCCCCCAATCTCCCTGCAAAGCCCAGTTCAAAGGCCTCAGAATCTCCCTGCCAAGCCCAGTTCAAAGGCTGAGGCTGAGTCGGCTGGGCTGGTGTCTTCTAGGAGATAAGGGGGCACAGGACAGATTTGGATTTAGACCTGCAGGGCTCAGTGCCCAGTCTAGGTGGACGAGGGCCTCAAGGGACACCACCCTCCTCTGGTGCACAGGGTGACATCACTGAAAAGGAAGCACGGGTGGAATCCGGCCCCAGGCAGCCACACCCACTGTGAGTGTGGGGGACCCCTCCACCCACCAGCAAGTACCACGCCTGAGCCCGCCCAGCACACCACAGCCATGCACAGACCGTTCATACCCTGACCACACCCATGCACACACACACCTGTTCACACCCTGCTACACACAGACACACACATCCCGCTCATGTGCACACATGCACACATAGACCACATAATGCTCACACCTTGCTTACACACACACAGAGACACACACACCCTGCTCACATGTACACACACACCCTGCTCATACACACACACACACACATGCACACATCCTTCTTACACACATGTGCACACCATGTTCACACACACATGCAAACATAGACCACATAATGCACCCTGCTTACACACACACACACCCTGTTTACACACACACATGCACACTATACCACATAACGCTCACACCCTGCTTGTACACACGCTGCACTCCACATCCCTCAGCCACCATGGCCTTTAGCCAACACCCTCCCACCAGCCCCAGGTCGTGCCCCCAGGAAGGAGCTGCTCACACTCATTCTCCCCAGCGCATGGGAAGCTTCACTGCCCCCACCCAGCCCCCATGCTTGACAACCCTCCCCGGTCCCTGGCTCCCCAGCTGTCCTGCCCCATCCCCCACTGTCTCAGCTGCTGTGTCTCGGCAAGTGGGCACCCACCCGCTCTGCCCCATGGGAGGCTCCAGGCCATGTGCAGCGCCCCCTTCTGAGATGGGCAGTCCTGCGTCAAGCTGCCCCTTCCTCGCCGGCCGGTATTCTCCAGGTGGCTCCGCACATGGAGAGAACCAGAGCATGAGCTGGCAAATCTGAAGTCCCCAGAAAATGTGATTTGTGCTCATCACATCACTACCCTGTCACTCACAGGTTTTCCAGCCTACTAATTTTTATTGCAAGGCTCATGTTGGTCTTTAGCTGCTCATTTTAAGAGCTGGGGACAGTGGTTGCAGAGTGGCGTGTGGAAGGATCTCTCTGACTTCATTATGAACTTCATCTTTCTTAATATGGATTTTATTAATCCAGCAATAACGTGCACTCTTCAGACAATTTACTGAGCAGTTAATGACCAACAGGGGAGGCTCTGGTCTCTAAAGTAAAGCTAGTGGCCCTGAACATTTTATCCAATCCAAGACTTTAAACAATTAGGGCAGCTAAACATTTTGCACAAAATGCATATAAAATAATTCATAATCATATTCTCCCTCCACATTTTCTACATGTTTCCCATATGAAATCACATGCAGTTCAAGTAAGACAAAAGGAGATTGATAGCCTGAAAACTTATCATTATTTTGCTCATGGTCATCCCTCCAAATCCTGCAGCCAAGATATTTTTAAAGCTATATTAAAGAGACAGAAATGCAGGATCAAAAACACAGGTACATACATAGATGTGCGTACATATCTACGCAGTTCCCATAGTTAATTAAGTGCTTGGCTTGGATTTGAGGACTGAGGATTCAGACCTATGTGCTCAGACAGCTGGTGGGAGCGTCTGAGTGGAGCAGTGCGGAACGCTCTGAGGCTGGCGGGTGCTCCTGAAGGCTACCTGTAAACAGATACTTTTTAGAGAGGAGCAGAACTTCTGGCCAAAGAACTGGCACTGGCCTCAAACTCTGCCAACTCACTCTGGAGAAGATGCCTTGGAACAGAACCATGAGAACAGAATGAACACATCACATTTGAACCCTCCTAGACTCCGCCGGAGGCAGCGTCTCCCATCAGGGCACAGCCTTTGCCAGGAAATCGGTCTCCCTTGTGCACTTTGTAAATTGATGAGTGGGTTTGTGTCCTCATTACAGAAAATAAAGCTCGGGTTGTGCAGCTGCATGGTGGCCCTGTCATCGGCTGGTTGTCGGGTCTGCTTCTGTCCAGGTGGAGCCTCGGCAGCCAAGCCGGGGTTTGGTCCTCACCCAGGCAGTTGTTTGGTGCGTCCATGCAGAGAGTCTGGGAACCAGCCCACTGGGGCTGAAGCAGTGAGGGTCCCCATGCACAGTACCCAGCCTTTATAGATGGGTGGCATGGAGTAGTAGTGTGGGAGTGAGCACCCCATGACTCGTAAGAGTCAGTACTCTCATTATCAGGAAGGGTGCAAAGCTGACCTCATCCAAAGAGAGCTTGTCTCCTAAAACCATGCAACCATCCCCAAAAGCTGAAGCTTAGGTGCAGAAGACAGTGCTGTAGATGTCTCATTGTGTAGCTGAAGAGAATGAAGACCCCAGATTTAAATTTCTAGTTATATCAACCAAGCAGCACTATGCACCCAGAATTGAAACAAACATAAAAGCCCCTGATGCCCTGTTCTCAATCATAGGGTATAAGGTCTGCTACTTGCACAACGCTTCACTCCACAGAAAACCTGCCAGGCACCTTATTACTCTGGAAACAAGGGCAGTGAGCACTGGGAGGCCGGCCCGCAGTGGTGCCTGCCTGCAAGCCCTGTTCTGCATCTGTCCTCAGCCAGAGAGCAGGCAGCCTGTTCCTCCAAACAGATTAGGTTTGTCCCCAGCAGAACTTGCTACTTTGGAAAAAAAGAGAGAGAGCATTAAGCCCACCAAAAAGCAAAGATTTCCACTTACCCAGTCAAGTTCCAGCAGCTTTGAGTCCGGGTAATAACTCATAATCATGTGTGGGAAGGCCGGGCACCGAATGAATGGGTTAATTCCCAGATGGGTGGGTCAGTTTTTAATGCTATTGAGCCGCACACGATTGTTTTCCTATTTTGAAAAATTTGAGGAATGGCAGTATGGCACCTGTGTCCTTGTGGTTTGGGTGGGTGGTGGTGTCCATCACTGCAGGATGAACTGCTGCCAGAGTCCCTGGGGGGTGTCACAAAGGCAAACAGGTATCTGTCTGCAGGTGTTTGTTCTATCAAAACAGCACATATAAGATTAGCCTTATTCCCATTCATTTTGTTTCATCATTGTATTTAAAGGTTAATTTCTTTATTAATGGTTTACTTCACTGTTCGTAGGGGAGCCCTCCTGTGGCGAAAACAGCTCTGGTAGATGGCAGGCGAGTGGGCCACCCCGGAGGCTGGCTTGCTCTGTCAGATGTGGGGTGCTGAAATGATTTCTTCGGATACATTCTTTGAGAGGTTGGTTTTCCTTTCCATTGTGACAGAATTAATAACTGACTACAGTGTTATTGTGGTTAAACTTGCCCACCTTCTAGAAGTATTTTAATTACATAGTGTAGAGGCAATGTACTGCATTCCGGGGAGCATATCAAGGCAGTGTTCCTGCTGATCTCTTTAGCTTTCTACAAATTTTACTTTACTTTTACAGCAATAAAATAATTACACCATCTACCGTGTAAATCCAAGTTTTAATGGCCTAAGTTATTTGCTCAGTTGAAAATGTGCATGGAAATAAAACTCATTTGATATGTGCTTTATTTTGAAAGCATCATTGTTTGGCCATTACATACGTTATATAGTACATACTCTTTTTCTTTTCCCTTTTTTACTTTAGGACAGTTGTCTTACTGAAAGTAATAATGTCAATAGCAACATACCACTGCTATTGTTTGATGGAAAAAAATACATGCATTTAAAAAATTGTCCTGATATTTCTCATTTCACTTTCAGGTTCTTTTAGCTTGCTTTTTGAATAAAAGATAATAGCATGCAAGCAAGAATATCCATGCAGAATGTGACCTTTAATTTTGAGGGGGTTAAGGTATATTTTCATAATATATAGCATCTCTGGTCTAGTTTGCAGATGTTTTTGACAATAAGGATTTGAACGAGCTAATGGAAAAAGGAAATGAGAAGATAATGAGATAGGCGTGGACATATCAAAATCAGAGTCAGAACAGGAAGCCATTAAAACACCGAAAGTCATGCTCACTAACATACTCACTTCAAGAAAAATGTTTTAATTAAGGAAATGCATATGAATATTTTATCCAAGTTCTCTAATTGATACAAAACATTAGAAAATACCGTCCAAATGAATAATTTGTTAACAATACTGGCACCCATTCATATTTATGAAGTGGTTAAATGTAGCTTTTCTAACCCAGAGAAGAAAATGAGCAGCTGGAGGAGGATTGAGAAAGAAAGAAAAGGTCACTGCTCATAGCCAGGTGGAGCGCTGGCCCCAGAATTGCCCTGCAGGGTCAGTTAGGGCAGCGCGGAGATGGTAAGCCCAGTCCCAGGCTGTGCCATTAGCTGCCCTATCCTTCCATGGCTAATTTCCATGATAGCCCATACCAGCACCAATCCCACCACCCAGCCCTGGGAGTTGGGAGTCCTGACCCAAGCTTCGGAGCCTTCTCCAGTTAGGGGAAGCATCCACTGACTCTAACATGCAGCAAGACCACTATCATTACATCAGTGCCAACTAGTTGATGTTTGTGCAGCATAGGATTTTGGATTATAATACACTCTGTTTAGCAAAAAAACCTAGGCTGACCTGGGAAACCAAACTGCATCATTTGGGGTGTTGCTGTGTGTAATATCAAGGCTTATCTACAGGGCTTTTGTGGTTTAAGAACCAGCTCCATAATGAGAGCTGGGATTTTGTAAATCCACCCTTTTGCACCTGGCATTAGGTAGCACTAGAGTCAGAACACATCTGAGCTATTCTCATACAAGCCCATCCTCAGCATGACTTCAGTCTTCAGAAAGTTCTGGGGATGACAAGGCAATTGCCCTTGTGTAATGTTTTGTTTCTTCAGCACATTTTTTCGTGTCAAGTAACTACGTAATCACTATTTCAATTCTGAAACCATCAGATAAAAGTTACTAACCATGCAGTCCCAGCGTGGGTCAAATTTCCAGCTTGTCATCTGCCAGTGTGTGAATGTAAGCTGAGTCCCGTCCACTGACATTCACCACGGATGTCCGCTGAGGGTGAGAAAGGGAAGGCGATCTCGGCCAGGGCCACAGCCACGTTCCTCTGCCTGGAACTGCTCAGTGTTGGGAGGGGGCCCTGGCGCGTGTGGGGACGGTGACGTGTACTGATTTGGTAGTGACATCACTGAGGCAGCTGCAAGAAGGAAATGAGGGATACTTGGTTGTGCCATTTTAAGAAGAGAGTTCTGATCTCCGTGGGCATCAGCACTGGTGGATTTCTTGCCCTGCTTACCCATATGTGGCCAATGTCATCCCTGAACACTTGGAAACATTTCATATTCTATTTCAATTAGCTGTTCATGCAATAAATACCGACAGGGTGCATCCTACACAATGAGCTGCAGCCGCCCAGGGGTGAATGTGACAGACACTGGCGTGTCCTCGCAGAACCTCACACCTAAAGGGCATGATGGCAGCACTCAAGTCACATGGATGGGTGTGATGGACATTAGGGTCCCGGGCAGGCCACACTCAGTGGCCACAGGAATGAGAGGATCTACTCTCATGGAGAAAGTAGGGGAAGGCCTCCCTGAGAAAAGGATACTTGAACTAAGATTTGAAGAGTAGTAGGGAGCCAGAGGGAAGTGAATGATCAGCATGAGGTGGGGGGCCCAGGGTGGGCCTCAGTTCATATGTCCTTCCGTGCCACCCCCACTGAAAGCCTCCCATCCACTGACAGCTCAGGCAGGGCACTTGGAACCCCTTTCCATCCTCCCCCAATGCAACCCACGCCCAGCTCCTGCAGGGTCTCCCTGCGACAGCTGCCAGCACCATCTGTCCCTTCTCCAGGCTTCGCTCCGTGCCCACAGCCTGACCCCTCTCGCCTGGGCTACTGTAAGTGCATCTTTGTAGACTCCATCATCCCATCCCACAGCAGCCAGAATCATCTTTTAAAAATATCCATCAGTTCATGTTACCTTTCTCACATGAGATTATGTCTCATAGGGCACCATACACCTATTAGAACAGCTAAAATCCAAAATACTGACAGTACTGGATGCTGGAGAGGAATGCAGAGCAATAAGAACTCAAATGTATTGCTGGTGGGAGTACAAAATGGCACAGTCACTGTGGTAGACATCGGGGTAGTTTCCTACAGAACCAAACACACTCTCACTATAGAATCCAGAAATCATGCTCCGTGGTATTCACCCACATGAGTTGTAAACTTAAGACTTCAGCGAAACCTGCACGTGCGTGTTCACAGTCCCTTTACTTATAATGGCCAAAACCAAGAGGCACAGGATGCTGTTCAGGAGGCGAACAGGCGGAGACGCTGTGGAACAGTCATACAATGTGATACTCTTCAGGGATAAAAAGAAAGCTATGAGGCTGCATAAAGACCTGGAGGAAACTTAAATGTGTACTGCTGAGTGAAAGAAGCCATCTGGAAGGGCTCTGTTCTGTGTGACTCCGACTCCATGGCATTCTGGAGCAGGGAAAATAGTAAAAAGATCAGTGATTGCCCAGGGCTTGCGTGGGCATGGGGAGGAGTCAGCAGACGGAGCACAGAGGGTTTTTAGGGCAGTGAAACTACTCTGTGTGGACCTATAATGATGGACACATGGCATTACATGTTTGTCCAAACACATGGGATGTACAACACTGCGAGTGGCCCCAGTGTAAACAATGGACTTCAGTTAATGATCAGGTGTTAACATTGGTCTGTCTATTGTAAGGAGTGATCCGCACTAAAGCACAGGTATCGCAGATAGGGAAACCAGTGCACGTGTGTGAGGGGTGGGGAAGTGCGAGGGCTCCCGGCGCTTCCCACTCAATTGTTCTGTGAGTCTGAAACTGCTCCGAAAACTAATCTACTGAAGAAACCATGCCTCCAGGCCTCCTGCTGTGCCCAGGATGAAGCCTGAAGCCCTCCCTGTGGCCAACGGCGGTACATCACTACTCCCTCCGTGTCCCCTCTGGATTTAGCTATGGCTGTGATGACTGACCGTCCTCCCAGCCCAGGACCTCAGCTAGATGCCCCTGTCTCCCTGCGCCTGGGCACTGACTCTGCCATGTGGACCCTCTGGGTAATATGTTGAAACCTGACCCCCGGTGTGACAACCTGTGGAGGTGGAGTCTTTGGGGGGTGACCAGGTCATGGGCGGGGAACCTCGGGGGGACTGCAGGAAGCGACGGAATGGGTATGAGATGAAACCGTCCTGAAGCCACTCTGTGGGTGCGTGATGTTGGGTGTCAGGATGAAAGTAAGGTAAAAGTGAAATTTTTGATGGGTGGTCATTTATAGAAACCTGGACAGACATGGCTCCTCTGCATTTTCTAATTAATAATAGGGAAGAAATATACATGGAGGTTTAATAAAAGTTAATATCCAATATTTAAGTTTGAAAGAAAGTGCAAGTAATTCAATGAAACAAACCAAAATTTTATTGTTTTCAGACACCTTTCCTTCAAACAAAATACAAACTCAAGCTCATGATATGCTTCCTTTTCTCAGGAAATGGCTACTGTCAGGTACCAGGGGTTCTGAGATAAATGAAGCATCCCTGTCCTCATGGAGATTTTTATCTCTTGAAGAAATAAGTGGCAAGGATGAAGCAATAAGCTCCGGTTAGTTATGCTCATGAGAAAGCCTGTTTAATTTACATTCCCCTGTTCATTCTGGCTACAGGCAAACGTGCAGCAGGAATACACCGTAGCCGCGGTCACCATTCCCGCTCATGCTGGCTGCCCTTCCGCAGGATGCTCCAGCCAAAATGACCGGAGCCGAGGGCCATGGGCCCTAGATCCCGCGGAGCAGGAGCCCAAGCGAGGGGCCACAGTGGGATCTGCTTGCTTTGCAAGCAGCCCTGCTCACAGATCCCACCAATGCCACTTCCCTGGGCGTCCTGTGCACTGCCAGTCATGTGCTGGCCACTGCTGTTTTCAGGGGCAGCCTCAACTCAGGATGCAGAGAGGCAGCTTCATGGTCACTCTCATCTGAGAATCTGCACCAAAGCCCCTACTGCTACTCACTGAACCCGCTGCCCACTGGAGCCATCATCCTGTCAGATGACATTGGGCCAAGTCATTGGCCATTGGAATTGAGGCCTTTCTGGGGATACATGTAACAGTGGCTTGTTTCTTGCCTTCAGCATCCCAGCAATAAGTGGTCAAGAGAGCTGGGGATCAAAATGGTTACGGAACACCCTTGGGAGGCAGGGCCATGGCTGCCAACACGTTGTTGACACCTGGGTCAAGGCTGGTTCTCAGGGAACCCTTCCACATTCAGAGGCGGCATGGACCTGCGGATGTGCCGAGGGAGGGCTCCTAGCATCATGACTTGGGGGAGATGCCTCTGGAGTGAAGGCGGCTGCAGGGGGTGCTCCAAGCTGAGGCTGCTAGCTCCCTCCATGGCTCTTCTGGCCAGTCGGTGAGTGCAGACCACCCTGTCTTCACAGAGGAGGAGGCTGCTGACCACGGACTTCAGGAGCTCACCTGGGCTCACCTGGCAGGAAATAGAGCATCAGGGGGGTGAGCTGTCTTTTACAGGTCCTCACCCACTTAATTATCTAGAGTTTAATTATTCTTTAAAAGGAAAATAAAAGCTATTTTAGGGTTGGCAATTCTGCTTAGAGGGAAAAATAATTGTTCCCTCTCGGATGAATCATATTAACATTCCTCAAAGTGGGCCCTTGGTGCAGACCTGTGCTTTTTGTCCCCAATCACAGGAGCCTAGAGTGAGAGATGGAGAGAGAACTGGACCTTGGGAATGTGAAGTGCACTATAGGCAGAAAGCTGAGTCACCTGTCACTTGGGCTGCTCCAGGGTCGCTGGTAGGATGCTATTTGCAAGCATGACTCTGTAAGTAGGTTTGAAACTTTCGTGCAAGGAGGTGGAGAGTGGGAGGGAGAGAAGTCTAGAGGAGAGAGATCTGCAGGCAGAGAGAGACAGAGAGGGGGTCTGGGCAGGAGGAGGGGTGACAGGGCACTAAGGAACTGGGGTGCTTGACATTCTTACCAACAGGCCTGCTTGTGAAGGGGACACCTCCTTCTTGTGAATCCAGCAGATACAATGCATGGCTTTGTGCTCCAATGATCCCCTGTCCCCACAAGCTTCCCAGTGCACGAGGCTGCCCTGGAGCTGCAGAGCCCTGAGGGATGGCTCATGAAAGGGACACCCATATCACACACACTGCTCAGTGGGGTGTGTTTCCTTGTCACCCTGTCAGAGGCACTCCCCTTGCCCCTGGAAGGTGCAGGGCCTCAGCAGGGCATGGGAGGCCCCGGGGCCTGGTCAGGAGGGCCCCATGTGCTCAGGAGCCAACTCAGGAGGATCCATCCCTCAGCCAGCTCAGTGCACGTTCCTTCCACAGAACACTGCCTCTAAGCAGCTTCCTGTATAAACACTGTCCCTCTGCCTGTTGACGCTTGCCTTTTATAAGCAAAAACATTACTAAATCCACGCTAAGGTGAGCGACATAAAGGGCTTGATTGTTCCCAAGCCTGCTGACAGCACACGCATTGTCTCCCATGCGTGGGCTCAGCAGTGCAAACACTGCCTGCTGGTTTAACCATTAGCCAAGCACCCAGCGGTGAGTCACCGAAGCCACAGAGGCCTCCCTACCCAGCCAGCTTTGTTACGATCTGCGCTGGGCACTCCCCCTTATTAAGATCCAACTATTTTATTTTGGTGGTAATTAGTACATATGCTCACAAATGATTTATTGTTGTTGGGGGCAATGTACACTCAGGAGGTGTCCAAGGGCATGGCCGGTGGGCAAGGATGTGTGCCCACCAAATTCTACCGTTCCACTCTGTGCAGCTGAGGAGGCGCATGATGGCTCCGAGTGATCCGAGCATTCCTGTCTGGTGAGTCCTGGTAGTCGAGGCGTTCTTAGACATGCACGGTGATGCCAGGCGATGAACTGGGGGTGATTTACAAAGACCCAGGGTCGGATTTCACAGAGCACTGCAGACACCCACGCCTTGGCATACTTTGCATAGCTGAGTTCCTGGGGTGGACATGTCTGCATTCTCTCCTCTTACTGAGTGCCCCTTGGTTAAGCTGCTGTTCCAGGCAAACAGAGCACCAGCCTGTTTTCCTGACAGGATGAACTGCTCCCAGCTTTACGAAGCAGCTTCCTGCACCACGGACACTGGACCCACTCACAGTTCGCTGGACAAGCAGGCAGGTGTTTTTGAGGCAGATGCAGAGGGGTTCCACACTACAGACACAGAGGCTGCAGCCACCATGCATGCATAAGGTTGACACCCCAAAAAGAAAATTAAGCTCCCTTTGGCAGAATTTCCTGACCGCTTTCTTTCAAAGAGGCCCTTAGCACACCACGAGTCTTTAAGTGAAACAGAGGCTGAACAGGAGCTAATGACACCTGCTGTGATTACTTAGTGATACGAATAAAGTTATTGTGTTCTGTGCACTCTAAAAGTGACTGTCCAGGTCTGTCTTGCCCACCCTTTGGGATGACCCGGAACAATCCCTGGTGGTCTGGGGCCTGCCCTGGGGTAACGGACTGCAGACAGTGGCCAGGAGTGTCTGAGCTCCAGAACCGCGGGGGCTGGTGTGGGCTTTGCATGTGGAAGGTGTGCTTACGGACAGGTGTCTGCCAGCCCCAGAAGCCTGCTTTCCCTGAGAATGGCTGTCCCCCCAGGGTCAGCGAGAGCCCACGACAGCAAAGCCTCAGCACAGAAACTAGGAAATGTGGTTTTCCTGAGCTTCCCTGGGGCCGGCAGGGTGTGCAGTCTCTGAGGGCGACTTTGGGGTTAGCGTGAGGACATCAGAGCAGCAGCCTCACTCTAGGTCCACAGAAAACCTCCCAGTTCTCAGCCATGGAGGCTGACGTGGTCCTTGCTGCTCAGTTTAGATTTGGAGCTCCTGAGTGCCCTCCACGGGGAGAAAGGTGGTCGAGACATACCCTATTTAGGAGATGGCATGAGGTACAGCCCAGCAGAGGCCTTCAGCACCGGGCCAGGTTAATGACATGCCAAACCTGTGTTCATACAATGGAGGGAAAAAGTGAGACAGGCCGTGGGAGAGCAGGGTGAGAGACAAGGCGGCTTCAGAGCAGTGCACATCTGCGAGGGGAAAAGTTGCCCCTTTCACCCACAATCTGCCAGCCCCACCCACAGTCCTCACTGAGGGCCAGCGTGTGAAGGAGACCCCAGCACCCCCACCCACCTGGCCTCACTGCTGCAAGTAGTCAGCCGGTCAGTGCAGGGGACAGTGCAGTTCAGCTCCACGCGGGTAGGGGCTGGTCCTGCTCAGAGACGCACAGCCACCCAAACCCCCACGGAGCCCGAAGTCTGTGTCTCCCTGAGGTGCTTCAGACACGGCTTTCCTTCCTCCGTGTCTCTCTCCTGGAATGAGGAAGGCCTCCCTTTTTCTAGAAATCACAAGTGATCCGATCACTGAACACTCGGCCAGGCTAAAGGTTCCATCATTTCTGAAGTTGGAAAGGAAAGTGGTGAGAACTTTCTCGTGGCACAGGAGGCCCCGGGCTCCGACCCACTCTGCTGGGTTTCTGTGGCTGCTTAACTGCTCACCAGACTTAGCCGCCTGAAACAATGCAGCATCACCTCACGGTATCTGCGGGCCGGCAGGCTGGCTGCAGCGGAGCTGGGTCCACCGCCCAGGGTCCCCCAGGCTGGATCCCAGCGTCAGGCACTGTGCCCTCACCATGGAGCATTGCAGGGGAGAGTGGCCTCTGAGCTGCTCAGGGGCTGGCAGAGCTCAAGCGCCTGTGTTCACAGGTGTGGGGCCCTCAGCGTAGAGGCCACCTCCCCACAAACAGCTCACACTGTGCTGTTCGCCCCTCGCCCCTCTGGGCCAGCGGGGCAGGGCCAGCCCTGCCCTCAGGGAGGGACCCAGTCCCTCCCCTGAGGTTTTTTTTTTATTCAACATTACCCTCAAAGAGGGCCTCATATAGATTTAATCTTGAATTATTTTTTATATTCATTTTATTATCATTAACCTACAATTACATGAAGAACATTATGGTTACTAGACTCCCTCCTTCACCAAGTCCCCCCCACAAACCCCATTACAGTCACCGTCCATCAGTGTAGTAAGATGTTGTAGACTCACTACTTGTCTTCTCTGTGTTGCACAGCCCTCCCTATGCCCCCCCACATTATACATGCTAATAGTAAGGCCCCCTTTCTTTTTCCCCGCCCTTATCCCTCCCTTCCCACAACTCCTGCCCAGTCCCTTTCCCTTTGGTAACGGTTAGTTCATTCTTGGGTTCTGTGATTCTGCTGCTGCTTTCTTCCTTCAGTTTTTCTTTGTTCTTATACTCCACATATGAGTGAAATCATTTGGTACTTGTCTTTCTCCGTCTGGCTTATTTCACTGAGCATAATACCCTCTAGCTCCATCCATGTTGTTGCAAATGGTAAGATCTGTTTTTTTCCTATGGCTGAGTAATATTCCATTGTGTATATGCACCACATCTTCTTTATCCATTCATCTACTGATGGACACTTAGGTTGCTTCCATTTCTTGGCTATTGTAAATAGTGCTGCGATAAACATAGGGGTGCACCTGTCTTTTTCAAAACTGGAGTGCTACATTTTTCAGGTAAATTCCTAGAAGTGGAATTCCTGGGTCAAATGGTATTTCTATTTTGAGCATTTTGAGGAACCTCCATACTGCTTTTCACAATGGTTGAACTAATTTACATTCCCACCAGCAGTGTAGGAGGGTTCCCCTTTCTCCACAACCTCGCCAACATTTGTTGTTGTTTGTCTTTTGGACGGTAGCCATCCTTACTGGTGTGAGGTGATATCTCATTGTGGTTTTAGTTTGCATTCTCTGATGACAAGCGATGTGGAGCATCTTTTCATGTGTCCATTGGCCATCTGAATTTCTTCTTTAGAGAACTGTCTGTTCAGCTCCTCTGCCCATTTTTTAATTGGGTTATTTGCTTTTCGTTTGTTGAGGTGTGTGAGCTCTTCATATATTTTGGATGTCAACCCTTTATTGGATCTGTCATTTATGAATATATTCTCCCATACTGTAGGGTATCTTTTTGTTCTATTGATGGTGTCCTTTTCTGTACAGAAGCTTTTCAGCTTGATATAGTCCCACTTGTTCATTTTTGCTTTTGTTTCCCTTGCCCGGGGAGATATGTTCATGAAGAAGTCGCTTATATTTATGTCTAAGATATTTTTGCCTATGTTTTTTTCTAAGAGTTTTATGGTTTCGTGACTTACATTCAGGTCTTTGATCCATTTTGAATTTACTTTTGTGTATGGGGTTAGACAGTGATCCAGTTTCATTCTTTTACTTGTAGCTGTCCAGTTTTGCCAGCAACATCTGTTGAAGATACTGTCATTTCCCCATTGTATGTCCATGGCTCCTTTATCATATCTTAACTGACCATAAGTGCTTGGGTTAATATCTGGGGTCTCTATTCTGTTCCACTGGTCTGTGGCTCTGTTCTTGTGCCAGTACCAAATTGTCTTGATTACTGTGGCTTTCTAGTGGAGCTTGAAGTTGGGGAGTGAGATCCCCCCCGACTTTATTCTTCCTTCTCAGGATTGCTTTGGCTATTCGGGGTCTTTGGTGTTTCCATATGAATTTTTGAACTATTTGTTCTAGTTCGTTGAAGAATATTGTTGGTAATTTGATAGGGATTGCATCAAATCTGTATATTGTTTTGGGCAGGGTGGCCATTTTGATGATATTTATTCTTCCTAGCCAAGAGCATGGGATGAGTTTCCATTTGTTAGTGGCCTCTTTAATTTCTCTTAAGAGTGTTTTATAGTTTTCAGGGTATAGATCTTTCTCTTCCTTGGTAAGGTTTATTCCTAACTATTTTATTCTTTTTGATGCAATTGTGAATGGAATTGTTTTCCTGATTTCTCTATTAGTTCATTGTTACTGTATAGGAAAGCCACAGATTTCTGTGTGTTAATATTGTATCCTGCAGCTTTGCTGTATTCTGATATCAGTTCTAGTAGTTTTGGAGTGGAGTCTTTAGGGTTTTTTATGTACAATATCATGTCATCTGCAAATAGTGACAGTTTGACTTCTTCTTTACCAATGTGGATGCCTTGTATTTCTTGGTTTTGTCTAATTGCCGTGGCTAGGACCTCCAGTACTATACTGAAAAGCAGTGGGGAGAGTGGGCATCCCTGTCTTGTTCCTGATCTCAGAGGAAAAGCTTTCAGCTTCTCGCTGTTCAGTATGATGTTGGCTGTGGGTTTGTCATATATGGCCTTTATTATGTTGAGGTACCTGCCCTCTATACCCATTTTGTTGAGAGTTTTTATCATGAATGGATATTGAATTTTGTTGAATGCTTTTCCAGCATCTATGGAGATGATCATGTGGTTTTTGTCCGTCTTTTTGTTTATGTGGTGGATGATGTTGATGGATTTTCGGATGTTGTACCATCCTTGCATACCTGGGATTAATCCCACTTGGTCATGGTGTATGATGCTTTTGATGTATTTTTGAATTCGGTTTGCTAATATTTTGTTGAGTATTTTTGCATCTACGTTCATCAGGGATATTGGTCTGTAATTTTCTTTTTTGGTGGGATCTTTGCCTGGTTTTGGTATTAGGGTGATGTTGGGTCACAGAATGAGTTTGGGAGTATTCCCTCCTCTTCTATTTTTTGGAAAACTTTAAGGAGAATGGGAATTATATCTTCTCTGTATGTCTGATAAAATTCTGAGGTAAATCCATCTGGCCCGGGGGTTTAGTTCTTTTGTAGTTTTTTGATTACCACTTCAATTTCTTTGCTGGTAATTGGTTTGTTTAGATTTTGCGTTTCTTCCTTGGTCAGTCTTGGAAGGTTGTATTTTTCTAGGAAGTTGTCTGTTTCTTCTAGGTTTTCCAGCTTCTTAGCATACAGGTTTTCATAGTAGTCTCTAATAATTCTTTGTGTTTCTGTTGGGTCCATCATGATGTTTCCTTTCTTGTTTCTGATTCTGTTGATGTGTGTTGATTCTCTTTTTCTCTTAATAAGTCTGGCTAGAGGCTTATCTATTTTATTTATTTTCTCGAAGAACCAGCTCTTGGTTTCATTGATTTTTTTCTATTGTTTTATTCTTCTCAATTTTACTTATTTCTTCTCTGATCTTTATTATGTCCCTCCTGCTGACTGTAGGCCTCATTTGTTCTTCTTTTTCCAATTTTGATAATTGTGACATTAGACTATTCATTTGGGTTTGTTCTTCCTTCTTTAAATATGCCTAGCTTGCTATATACTTTCCTCTTAAGACTGCTTCGCTGCATCCCCCAGAAGTTGGGGCTTAGTGTTGTTGTTGTCATTTATTTCCATATATTGCTGGATCTCCGTTTTAATTTGGTTGTTGATCCATTGACTATTTAGGAGCGTGTCATTAAGCCTCCATGTGTTTGTGGGCCTTTTTGCTTTCTTTGTACAATTTATTTCTAGTTTTATGCCTTTGTGGTCTGAAAAGTTGGTTGGTAGAATTTCAATGTTTTTGAATTTACTGAGGCTCTTTTTGTGGCCTAGTATGTGGTCTATTCTGGAGAATGTTCCATGTGCACTTGAGAAGAATGTGTATCCTGCTGCTTTTGGGTGTAGAGTTCTATAGATGTCTATTAGGTCCATCTGTTCTACTGTGTTTTTCAGTGCCTCTGTGTCCTTACTTATTTTCTGTCTGGTGAATCTGTCCTTTGGAGTGAATGGTGTGTTGAAGTCTCCTAAAATGAATGCATTGCAGTCTATTTCCTCATTTAGTTCTGTTAGTATTTGTTTCACATATGCTGGTGCTCCTGTGTTGGGTGCATATATATTTAGAATGGTTATATCCTCTTGTTGGACTGAGCCCTTTATCATTATGTAATGTCCTTCTTTATCTCTTGTTACTTTCTTTGTTTTGAAGTCTATTTTGTCTGATACTAGTACTGAAACACCTGCTTTTTTCTCCCTATTGTTTGCATGAAATATATTTTTCCATCCCTTGACTTTTAGTCTGTGCATGTCTTTGGGTTTAAGGTGAGTCTCTTGTAAGCAGCATATAGATGGGTCTTGTTTTTTTATTCATTCAGTGACTCTATGTCTTTTGATTGGTGCATTCAGTCCATTTACATTTAGGGTGATTATCGATAGGTATGTACTTATAGCCATTTCAGGCTTTAGATTTGTGGTTACCAGAGGTTCCAGGTTTCTTTCCTTACTATCTGAGAGTCTAACTTAACTCACCTAGTATGCTGTTACAAACACAATCTAAAGGTTCTTTTCTATTTCTCCTCCTTTTTCTTCCTCCTTCATTCTTTATATATTAGGTATCAAATTCTGTACTTTTTGTCTATCCCTTGATTGACTTTGAGGGTAGTTAATTTAATTTTGCATTTGCTTCATAATTAGCTGTTCTACTTTCTTCACTGGGGTTTTATTGCCTCTGTTGACAGCTATTCAACCTTAGGAAGACTTCATCTACAGCAGTCCCTCCAAAATAGACTGTAGAGATGGTTTGTGGGAGGTAAATTCTCTCAGCTTTTGCTTATCTGGAAATTGTTTAATCCCTCCTTCAAATTTAAATGATAATCTTGTCGGATAAAGTAAACTTGGTTCCAGGCCCTTCTGCTTCATGGCATTAAATACATCATGCCACTCCCTTCTGGCCTGTAAGGTTTCTGCTGAGAAGTCTGATGATAGTGTGATGGGCTTTCCTTTGTATGTTATCTTATTTCTCTCTCTGGCTGCTTTTAACAGTCTGTCCTTATCCTTGATCTTTCCCATTTTAATTACTATGTGTCTTGCTGTTGTCTTTCTTGGGTCACTTGTGTTGGGGGATCTGTGGATCTCCATGGCCTGAGACACTATGTTCTTCCCCAGATTAGGGAAGTTTTCAGCAACTACCTCCTCAAAGACACTTTCTATCCCTTTCTCTCTCTTCTTCTTCTGGTATCCCTATAATGCAAATATTGTTCCGCTTGGATTGGTCACACAGTTCTCTCAATATTCTTTCATTCTTACAGATCCTTTATTCTCTCTGTGCCTCAGCTTCTTTGTATTCCTCTTCTCTAGTTTCTATTTCATTTATTGTCTCCTCCACCATATCCAACCTGCTTTTAATACCCTCCATCGTGCTCTTCAATGATTGGATCTCCGACCTGAATTCATTCCTGAGTTTTTAGATGTCTTTCCATACCTCCATTAGCATGTTGATGATTTTTTATTTTGAACTCCCTTTCAGGAAGAGTCACGAGGTCCATATAATTTACATCTTTCTCGGGAGTTGTACTAGTAATTTTACTCTGGACAAGGTTCCTTTGGCGTTTCATGTTTGTATATGGCGCCCTCTAGTGTCCAAAAGCTCTATTCTGGAGCTGCTCGGCCCCTGAAGCAATTTCGGGGGTCTCAGGGGAGCGGTACTGGTTCCTGGGGGTAGGAAAGAGCTGTTCCCAGCCTCCCGGCTTCTGTACCTGTCTCCACTGCCTGAGCCAGTGGGCCGGGCACACAAGTGTAAGTTTTTGTCCCAGAGCAGCCGGATATGGATCCCTGCTTTCCACAAGCAACCGGAATCCCAGTCTCCCCAGGAACTCTGCCTGTATTTACTTTCCAACCCAGTAGTCATGCGAGTCTCATGAAAGCACCATGAAGTGTAGGTTTGTGCTCCCAGAGCAGATCTCCGGAGCTAGATATTCAGCAGTCCCAAGCCTTCCACTTCCTCCCTGCTCCGTTTCTCTTCCTCCCACCGATGAGCTGGGGTGGGCGAAGAGCTCGGCTCCCGCGGAGCCACAGCTCTGGTACGTTACCCCTTAACTGAGGTCTGCTCTTTTCTCCAGGTGTGTGCAGTCTGACGCCATCCTCTTTCCTGTTGCTCTCTCAGGATTAGTTGCGCCAACTATATTTTCTAATTGTATCCAGTTTTAGGAGGAAGCCTCTGTCTCTCCTCTCATGCCACCATCTTTAATCCAGTCAAGCTCAATTATCCCGACTCCCCTGAGGTTTTGTTTTTATCTGGCTCAGTCAAGCCCACCAAGGAGAGTTTCTCTTTTAATGAACTCAAAAACCAATTGATTTGGGACCTTAATTACAAATGCAAAATGCCTTCATCTGGTATGTTTGGGCTGAACTGTGTCCCCTCAAAATTCACATGTTGATGTCCTGACCCCCAGGACCTAGAATGTGACTGCATTTAGGAACAGGGTCTATAAAGAGGTGATTAAGGCAAAATGAGGTCACAGATTTGAGTCCTGGACAATGTACTGGTACACTTAGAAGAGATCAGGACACAGACACACAGAGGGACGACCAGCGATGACCAGGGAGGGGACGGCAGCCACACACCCACAAGGGAGGCCACGGGACAACCGGCCCTGCTGGCGCCCTAATCTTGGACTGCAACCTGCAGAACTGGGAGAAGTAAACATCTGCGGTATAGGTGCTTAGTTAGGGCCACCCCAGCAGACGAATGCCAACCCTAAGATGACAGGGGAATGCAAGCCCATCATACTCACATGCTGGCCCACAGACAGGGGAATATACAGACATGTGCAGCAGGGGCCTCAGGGCATGGGGCCCAGCCATAAACTCCCCCTGCTGTGCCTGTGCGTGGAAGTACACGTGGGCTGCGTCATTCGGCTACACCAAGCCTGATGTGTTGAGATGTCGATCCCTGTGGACCTAAAGCCTCTTTCCCCCCTCCCTGTTCCAGCTCCGTGAAAGCCTGGCCACCAGCTTCTCTCCCTCCCACACTGCCCACAGATGCACGCCATGGCAACAGACTGTGACCAGTAACCATCAGAGGCCAAGATGCCCAGAGCATTCTAAAACACATCCAGGTGTTGAGAACGCATGCCTGTGTGGTGAGCACTGGGCGTAGAGTAATGCCACGTGCTGACTGGCGAGCAAAGCGTGGTGTCTGTGGGGTCTTACAGGCTGCAAGACGAAGGTGTCCTGTGGTTAAGCACTGCTGTGCAAGACAGCGCAGGCAGCTGGGGAGACCAGAGGAGGGCAGATACAGCATTGCAGTGAGCCTCGGTGCCAGCTGCCCCAGTGTGCGCCATTGCATTCAGCCCTCCAGGTGGCAGCTGGCACTGGGGCAGAGCACAGGGCCACCCACCCTCCCTGGACATTCACTAGGGAGGGAGCCCTCAGCACACATCAGAGAGTATGAGGTACACACAGATCTGACCACCACACTCAAGGACCCCGTCTGAGATGACCTGGTGTCTCCCCACATAAGTGGTAACCACATAAATGCCAGCGACCGTGTCCGTGGGAAGAGAAGAATGCCTCTCCCCAGAGGCACAAGGCCCAGCCCCTCTGCTGTCCCTTCTGGCACCGTGGGGCCCCTCAGCTGCCCCAAGACCATAGGGGTGCGATAAGCTGCATGGCATATACCAGAAAAAAGTCTTGCATTTGCTAAGCAATGGCCACAAAAGCCAGAGCTCATTTGCCATCTGACATATACTTGATACCCCAAGCACCCAGTCACCTTCAGGCCCAGGGTCAAAGGCTTTTCCATGCCTACCATGCCTAGTCCCTAGGGTGACAGCTTTCAAGCATCAGTCTCTAGGTAATAGCCCCTAAGAGGACACCTTGGTCATTCGATACAGCCAGCGTGGTCCCACATGGGGGCAGTCAGGGAGCGGGCACTATTCCACGGAGGTGTGCCTGCAGACACAGGTCTCTGGACGGCTGCTCTGCTCCTGGACCTGCTCCAGGGGCAGGTGTGCAAGGTTCCTGTTGGTGCCCCCCATTCAGGAACACTGACACAGGCAGGACAACCCCTCCCCTGGCCCTGAGAACCTGGGGAGGCCTGGGGTAAGGCAGGGAGCAGCATCCTCTGTGGGAACCCCTGGCAGGCTGCATCCGGGATGCACTCCGGAGAGTGTGTCTGCTCTTCGGGCAGTGGTGGGAGCCAAGTCAGGAGCCTGGGCTGGGAGCATGAGCAGGCGCTGCAGGTGGCTGAGCGGAGGTTTGCGCAGAGGACAACCTAGATGCATCGCTGGAGGGTCAGACAGCAGAGGAACGACCCCCATCGGAGTGTCCTGGCCTCTGTGATTAAGGAGTGCTTCAGGTCCCGGGCCCATGAATATATGCCCCCGGCTGGTGGGGGAGATAAACATGACATTTATCTGCACATGTGGGTAAAAGAACTTCCAATGGGTACTTGTTCGGTGTGCTCAGATACCATGGAGATAATAGCTCTGGAAAGAGATAGATGGGTATCTTCTCTCCACTGCCAAGGGAGCCCCGGGCCGCCAGGGGTGTCCCCTTAGTCCCAGCAGCCTGGGGAAGAGCAGTGGCCTCACAGTCTGCTCAGGCTGAGGGTGATTCTGAGCTGGCGATGCTCTTACCGGAGCTGAGCATGGCCTCCCACCGCAGAGGCTGCCAGACAACTCCTCCTAAAGGCACGTCCCCCAAAAAGGCCTCCAGTGACCCCCAGCTGGTACCCGAGATTATTCCCGAGTCGCTGCTCTGCTGTCTGACCCTCCAGCGATGCATCTAGGTTGTCCTCTATGCAAACTTCCACTCAGCCACCTGCAGCGCCTGCTCATGCTCCCAGCCCAGGCTCCTGACTCGGCTCCCACCACCGCCCGAAGAGCTGACACGCTCTCCCACCCCCACTCCCCACCCCACAATGCTGGAGGCATGGTGGTTTGATAGATACATACTGAATCAGTGCAGGTGTAGTAAGACTCAAATATCTGTCTGCTACCCTGTCGGCTCCACTTCGTAACCCGGCCCTGAATCCCAAAGAAGGTGCTGGAATCCCCAACCCTGGGAATTAGGCTAGTTGGAGGCAGCCTTTGGAGACGTTAAGAATTTTAGCATAGTCCCAAACAATTCAGACAAGTCCCCCATGATAGAGACTCCTGGGTAGATCAAAAACTGTATTCACTGTGACTTATTCTAACAGACATGTGTACATGCAAGAAACCCAGGTGAAAGTAAAAGGCATGGATACTGAAAAAGTAATTATTTGAGAAACCTGGCACTTCCTCCTGGCCTGCATCCTGACATTTCCCCTGCCCCAGCTCTCTCTCTTGCCGAGAGGTAACAGACGGGACCCCACAGGGCTGGCATGACTCCCTAAAATAGCACACTCAAAGGGTCCTGAGCGTGAGGCTCACCCTTGGTGCACTGCAGCAGCCCTGCCTGCCATCTGTGTCAGCTGCCCCACGCTGGGCCATGGCCGGTGCACGGGGACCACACCATTCCCTGCACAGTGCAGGGCTAGGGGTGGACCCCTAGCACCAGTAATGTGCTCTCCTGCCATGAATCTGGGAGGCTTTCAGAGGGGAGCCATACCTACAATTTCTGAGCCACTCCTGCCCCAGTCCATGAAGCCCCAGTCATGCCCTGCCATCCCCAGGACACAGTCCTGCAGAGAGGGACAGCAGGGGTCATCAGGTGGGAGAATCTGGTTCCATTTGTCCCACTTCCTAGTGTTCACCAATCTGCTAGATGTGGCTGTGGGTTCCTCCTCCTTGGAAATACTGTCTCTTTCTGTTCTTGCTATCCACACCCCGCCAAGGTGCCTGGATTTCTCCCAAGGCAGGAGAATCATCTAAGATTGTTTTCTGAAAACCTGAATGCACGTGTGCACAGGGGAGCGTGTATTACACATCCATGTACACACTGTATTCCCAGGTCAGGGAGGTGGGAGTAATGCCAGGGCAGCAGAAGTCATTTGCTGGTGCAGGAGAGAAAATCTCTTTGATGTTATAATAGTTTGCATCCTTCCAAAGCTCAACTCCATCCAAAGGGAAAAATGAAACTTACATTTATGCAATTAATAAACTAAATTTAAATCTAGGTTAATTTTTCTCTCTAGAAAGGCAATAATGAAACAAAGGTTGCAAAACACCGTTTTATCCCAACAAGCACAGGTGGGCGGGTGAAGCCCAGACAGTCTTGCTTATTCCAGGTCCTACGTCCCTACTTGTTCTCACTCTGACTCCTGGAACTTTCCGTGGCTGAGATGGCTGGAGAGGGATGTCCAGGAGGAGATGCAGACCTGGGGACTGACAGCAGGGGCAGAGTTACAGACTCAGTGGGTGGGCCTCGCTGGGTGGGCCCTGCTGCACAGGAGGCAAAGCCCAGGCTCTGCGGGGAGGGGTGAGCCGGGGCTTCGCTATTGGTGATGTTGGACTGTGCTCCGTGTGTGCTTGTGTGGAAGCGTGCGCAGCCCTGCAGATCCCACCAGGATGCGATGGGCATCTCGGTGGGACCCCACTTCCCTTGGAGGCTTCATGAGGTTCACTGAAATGTCTCCTGTCTCTCCTTGCCATCCCCTTGGGATGTCAGGTCAAGTCCCAGTTTACTCTGAACTGCGAAGGCATGTCATGCGTGCAAAGAACACTCAAAGGCATGTGAATCTCCATCCTGCCGGTTGCCATCTGTGGTAACAGGCCCTGTAAGACCCTGAGCCTCGGTTTCCTTACCTATACAAGGAGGATCCTAATACCACCAGAGCCACTGGGAGGAGAAAATAAAAGCAAGCCCAGGGGAGCAATCAGTGCTGGACGTGCGGAGAGACTGACCACAGGGATGCACGATCCCTCCGCAGCTCACCCAGCTTCCGACACATACCCAGACTTTTTTCTCTTCAAATCCATTCACTTTGTAGTTGATATCAGCTAATTGTTGACAGAATGATCCAGCTTAGAAAGAAAATGAGTGATAACTAGTTTATGTCTCACACACATAATTGTTATACAAACTTGTGAAATCATTAATTTAATTAAAATGATGCAAATGGCTTTGGAGGGGAGAACTATTTAGGTAGCAGAGGCCTGAAGGTCCTTCCCATCACATCTTTTTAGTCCATAATAAGGTAGACAGATGAGTTGTGGGATGTCCAGTTAAATTCAAAGCCCCAAAATCAGATTTAATTTAACTTAAGTATGACCCATGAAATATTACACAAAAACAATTGTTGTATCTATCATTCAAATTTAACTGGACATCCTCTGTGTGTGCTGCTTAATCTGGCATGCACATATATTCAAACTTTCAAAATCCAGGCCTTCCTGTCTCCATCCTCATGAAGGTAGGCACTGGTGCCCCGCTGCATTCAACAAGCATGCTGAGCAGCAGCTCTGTGCCAGGTGCCTTTCTCAGGGACACAGGGCACATCTCGGGGTGGGGGATGCACACTGACCACCATCTGCTGTGTGGTCACCACCACTCGCCACCACGTGCCATACTTTCTACTGCCGTGCCCCAGGTCCAAGACCAGCGGGACACACCTTCTGCCCTGAGTCATCCCGGGGGTACAGGAGGCACCATGAGGGAGGCAAGCTGGGTGGGAGCAGCCCTGCCACAGTCTCTAGGGCACAGACCCTTGGCCCCCTCCCCTGGGGAGAAAGCAGCGTCCCTGTGAGAACCACCCTCAGAACAGCCCTCCTCTTAATCTCCATGGGACCCCTACACACAGCCTGCTGACCCGAGTGTCCCACAGAGCCCTGCACCCGCCGGGAAGCAGTCAAGCACTGAGCATTAAGTAGGTGTGGAAAGTCCATGCTGACCCCTGTTGGGGACTGCTCACACCAGGAGGCTCAGGAGGTCAGGGGCCCCAGCAAGGATGCCCCAGAACAGGAGTAGAAGCTTCAGCCTAGGAAGCTGGCTGCACGGGCTACCTGCTCCCCAAGGTGCCAGCCTGCATGGCGGACCATTAGCTCCCAGGTCAGAGCACATGGACCCCACGACCGCCCTGCGGCTCCCGAGCCTTCCTATGCTCCTGCTTTGGATTCTCCAGGTCCATTGCCATCTTTGCCCCATGTGTCCCCTGATGCTAGAAAGTGTTTCAGCTGGTGGAGTGTGGCTTCCCAGCCCCAAAGGCAATCCTGTCTGTATCCAAAAAGATAACCCACTTGGCAGTTTCCTATCTGCTGAGTGGGGCTGTCTGCTGCCGCTCTCCTAGAGGGTTCTCATAGATTCACCCTATGCTTGAGACAAACCATAAAGGTTTGTCTTGTCAAAACGATGCCTGGCAAGATGGAGGAGTCCCACGGACTTCTGCCTGTGGGGGCATCAGGAACAGCCTCAGGGGAGAACAGTGGTCTCTCTGGGCAACCATTATGCCACCCGAGCACCCACTTCTCCCCAACCCCGCTGTGTGCACCAGGGAAGACTAGGTGGCCTTAGTGCTTGTCTCTCCTCTACCCCATGTACAGAAAGACTGGGCACATGCACCACAGCGCACGCTGGCCACAGGAAATGCACTTCTTTAACACGACAACAGGAGGCTGTCCTTTCTCCATGACAGTTGAACAATCCAGGCAGGAAAGCAGCCTCCCAATAAAGGAAGGAGCCCCTACAGGGCCAGGAAAGCCTCCCGCCCTCCCAGTCCCAGCAGGTGAAGGAAGCCCACAGGGTGTCCACGGGCCCCTTCTGCAGGAAGAACTTGTGTTCTTTCCCAAAATTCATGCACCAAGTACACGGTTCAGACTCACTCATGAACCAAAAAATTAAAACAACATAGACCAAAGACCTTCTGAAAGAGTTAAAATAAAACAAAAGCTTAAAACCTCCTCAGCTACCTAAATTTCAATAAGAATCAGCTCAGCCTAGAGTTTGCACTTAAGGCCACTGTGGGAGCTCATTTGGCCAAATTTATACTGGGCCATGTGCTATGTCACTGAGGAATTAGACCACAGATTACTAACAGGCATTCTGCCTTCTCTGTACATTCCCAGATAGTTGGAATAACTTTCCTTCCACAGGAGCGATTGCAAGATTTGGCAACTGCCCTGAGTTAAGGCATAGATTTCGCTTGACAAGCAATGCTTTCTTCTCCAGATCAGTTTTGCTGGTTGTGAGGTTTAGTGGGGAGGGATAAGTGTGTGGGTGTGTGGGTGTGTTTTAAGTTACTGTAGCATCAAAATATGAAGAGAAGTCAAATTTCCGATGGCCAAGTTCATTGCAGAAAATGCTAATTAGGATGAAAACTGAGCTTAACTGATTCCAACAGTGGCCATGCTATTTTTTCCCTTTGTTTCTCAAAAGAAGCAGTGCTGTTGAGATTGCCTGCCCTCACACGGATGCACATTTTATGTTATTCCACGTCACTGAGGCAGAAGAGAGCCCGTGATTGTAAGTATATATATATTAAATAAGCCACATGTGGGCAACCCAAGGAAGAAGAAGGTAGGCTTGCTAACAGTCTTCACTATGTGGCTGTCGGTATTTTTACCTGAATATTTCCTTTATAAAGAAAACACCCAGGGAAAGAGCAGTGTTTCTCCAAATTCATGTTCTCCAAGTTGAAGAGCGGTTAAGGGCTGGTCTGTGCATACACATCAAAGTCCTCACTCTTATTGGTGAGGATCTCAGAGGCACCCTCAGGGCAGAGAGGGCCCTTTAAGGGGGTTGGAGTGGAGAAGGGGATGGAGAAGGTAGGGCTCGTCCTGCAGACCTGGGAGCCGCAGGGCACCCCAGTGGAGCCTGGGAAGGGCCACGTGTGGGAGAGCCCTGGGGTCTCTGTCCAAATTTATTCATTCATGGTCAGGGGCTGGTGTGGGCTGGATGACTCTCCACTGGAGGATATGGTCCAGTCTTGACCCCAGGGCCATCTCTGGAATTGTGTCCTTGCAGATGCAGCTCGTTAAAATGACATCATGCAGGAATAGGAGGGGCCCCAGTCCAATGCTAGTGTCCCTATAAAGAGAGAATGGAAGCATAGCCGGAAGGCACCAAGCAGGAATGCCCTGTGAAGCGAGATGGGCCCCGCATCCACAATTCCCAGGCAGTGGGCAGCCGGGGAATACGGAGTGGATGGGGAAGGGCCTGCCCCGAGCCGTCAGAGCCCAGCTCACAGCACCTGATTTTGCCTTTCTGGCCTCCAAACAGCACGGAGAGCCTCCATTTCAGCAACGTGGTCTCAGTGGCTGGCCCCAGTGGGTCTGGGAAACCGCCTGCCGGCCAGGAAATCCTGCCACAGAGTCCATTGGGCCTTGGCCTCCCGGGTCCCATGGCTCACCCGCTTCTTTGCACTGATCCCTGCTCTGGAGGCCTGGCTCCTGGCAAGGGCTGGTGGGTGCACTGAAGACCAGGACATGTGGGGAGAAGGCAGAGTTAGCCTCTACGTCTGCTGGCAACCACAAGCCCCGAATGAAGAAGTGAGAAACAAAGTCAGTGAGAAACGTGTGTTTTAAATAAGTGGTGTCCATCACTTTCTTCTCTGTGGTTTGGTCTCTTTACTTTGGGAGCAATGTTTCTGCTTTCCTCAAAATCACCTCAGTAATGTTCCTCATGCTTAAAGGAAATGAGTGCAGACCCTCAGCAGCTTCCCCTGAGGATGACCCGCTCACCAGAAGGGACAGGGTGCAGCGGCCATCCCTGGGGGCCGAGCCCGGGGGCTGCTTCTGCCAGGACCCCTCCTGATTCGCTTTTCCTGGATCCCCGAGTCCCTGAGTTCCACACCCGTCCTGCCCTCTGCAGGGTCTCAGACAGCCCCAGAAGCCAACAGGGCCCTGTGGGCAGCCCCGGGTCAGGCCGAGTGCTAGCAGGGCAGCCTGGGGTCAGGGACCAAGCCAGCCCAGAAAACAGCATGTTCCTGGGCTCAGCCCCACCGTCACTGCTATCATCAGCCCCCGACCAGCATGGGGCATGTCACTATGATGCACACAGGCAAAGGGAGGCACATTGGAGGCCTGGCCACGGACACGCTGGGGCTATTGTCCCTGGTGGTGAAGCTGGCGATCAAGGAGGCAATGGAATGCCACCACGGGGCCGCTCCCCAGGCAGGCCACTCACCCTCCCATGAACCAGGCTTTATGGGGAGGCCTTATGACATCCATCTTATTTCCCCTCCAGGAGAGGTGAGCAAAAAAATAAACAAGGGGCAAATCAGAGCTAAAGAGAGTTAATGAGCCTTCACAGATTGTCCTGTTTCTTTCGTTGTCAAAAAAAAATTCTGGGTGAAAACGAAGAAGTCAGAGGAAAGTGTCTGGAGAGGAAACCTTTAACATCAGGTTGTAAATTCCACAAAACATTGACTTCCTTACGACGCCATCTCAGCCGCCGAGGCAGGATTTCACCCGCTCATCACTTGGTGGCTGTACTGGAATCAGCCCTTCGGCTCCTGGCAAAGGTTGCACCCAGGAACAGGCTGAGTCAATGTGGAATGGGGGTGGGGACACCGGCAGGCCCAGTGGCATGCTCCCCACAGAGGGGGCAGTCTGCCGGAGGCCCGGCGGCACAAGGTCCGGGGGTGCTGGGCCCTGGCACAGGCTCTTCTCCTCGTGACCAGGGCCATAAGGGGCCAGTTTTCCTGGGACTCGCTTGAGCCTCTGAGCTTTAAAGTCATAAGCTGCATTGATCCTGAGCCTTCTGTGTGTACACTGGCAAGACAGGAGGCCTCGCTTCTTTCCAAACTGGGGGTACGAGCCCCTTCCCACCATGCACACCCCTACCTGTCCCTGGCAGGAAAACAGACCCTCTGCCCCATCTGTGCCCACATTAGTGGCTGTCCAGGTTTGCACAGCCCAGGATCCCAAGCCAACGATGGGCTGAGATGAACCTCCTCCCTGGCCGCTGCCCACCCAGCCACCCAGACACAAAACCAAGCAGCAAAGCAGCAGGTGGGGGCACTGCTCGCTGGGAGGCCCGGGCTGCAGCTGGGTGTGTGCAAAGACAGTGCACACGTAGCACACAGCAGACACATACACACACCCACACACACCACACATGCACACACATACACATGTACACCCACACACACACATGCGTCATGCATGTACACCACCCCCACACATACACCACACACGACATGTGCATACACACATATACACAAACCCCAGAGTGACATATAAACTGTTGAAAACATAAAACAAAGCACTGTCAGAAAGCCTCTTAGGAGAATTTGACATGGGGGTTCAGCTTTGGCAGGAGCGTATAATCTCCTGCTTCAAACACAGAAATGTTTAACAAAATATAATTTTAAAAGTCTGTATCTGAACAGAATGCTAAGGGAGCCTGGGTGAAGTGTGAGCAGGACCGCTCTGCACCACATGCACACTTCCTGGAGCTTATAATTACTTAAAAATGTAAAGTTAAAAAGATATAGATAGCTGAGCTTAAATGGAACACCCCCTAGTGCAAGGGAATTTTTTTAAAAGTGAGTTTAGATGAGCCCACAAAGTGCCACCATGGTGACTGGTGCCAGGCTGGAGACAGGCCTGCCTTCCGCAAGCCCCAGGCACTTCAGCCTGACCCTGTGGGACCTGGAACACAGGGCTGCCTGCACAGATGCATGGCTCACCACCTGCTCCCCCGTCCCAAGAAAAGCAACAGGGAACAGAACCATGGCTTCAGGATATTAGCAAGGAGGCTGCCGATCAATTTACGAAAAAGAAAATATCTTAAAATCAAGCATACTCCAAGCCTGTCCCACAAAATGTGAGGGTTCTGAGCTGTTACTCACCTGGGCGTGCATGCCAAGGGCCGCTCCAGAGGCCAGACCACAGGGAGGCCTCCTGGTACTCCTCCGTGGCTCACAGGCTGGGCTGAGGCACACAGCAGCATCCAAAAGCAAGCCAAAAGGGGACAAAACAGACCCACTAGAAAAAACATACAAAGTAGAAAGAAGCTGAAAGTGACCCCCAGAGATGCATGCATATTGGAACAACCCTAAAGAAGTTATAAAATAAGTAAGTTGAGAGGCCTCAAGAAGGAAAACAGCATCATAGTTCCTCAAAAAATTAAACACAGACTTGCCATAGTTCCAGCAATTCTTCCTCTGGAAATATACCCGAAGACTTGACAGTGGAGATGCAAAGAGATACTTGTGCACCCACGTTCTCAGCAACACAGCTCACAACACCCGAAAGGTGGAAACAATCCAGTGTCCATTGGCAGACGAGTGGATGAACACAATGTGGTCCCTCCTACAGTGGCATATTATTCAGCCTTGAAAAGGAAAGATGCTGACACCTGCTACAACATGGACATCATGCTCAGTGAAATAAACCAGACAAAAAAGCACAAATACTATGTGATTCCACCTACATAAAACATCTAGAATAGGCCAATTAATAGAAATAGAAAGTTGATTAGAGGTTGTCATGGCTAGAGGAGGGGAGGAGTGAGTGTTCAATGGATATACAGTTTCATTTGGGAAGACGAAGAAGTTCCAGAGATGGATGGTGGTGATGGATGCATAGCAATGTGAAAGTACTTAATGCCACAGAACTATATGTTTCACATGGTTTAAATGCTAAATCTTGAGTTTTATATATATTAACTCAATTTTCTGAAAAATTCTCAAAGTTTAAAAGAGGAATGAGGAAAAAAATCCATGATGAGAGAACAAGACACTATGAAAAGTGTGAGGCACCGAGGAGAACAATCTTTACAGTGTCAGAGTGAGATTCACTTGGCCTTAACTTTTAGAAATCACCCACTTGCCAATGGAGCAACAACAGTTGTTAACATTGGCAGAGTTCTGGTGTGCTCAGTGTTTGACATGTGCTGCTTCATAATCTTTGGGTAAGTTCCCAGAAGCGGAATTGCTGGGTGGTACGGTATTTCTATTTTTAAGATTTTGAGGAACCTCCATGCTGTTTTCCATGTTGACTGCACCAATTTACATTCCTACCAACAGTGTAGAACTGTTCTCTTTTCTCCACATCCTCACCAACACTTATTATTTCTTGCCTTTTGGATAGTGGCCACTCTAACTGGTATGAGGTGATATCTCACTGTGGGTGTGATTTGCATTTCCCTGATGATTAGTGATGCAGGACATCTTTTCATGTGCCTGTAGCCATCTGTATTTTTTCTTTGGAGAAATGTCTGTTCAGGTCCTCTGCCTGTTTTTTAATCAGGTTATTTGTTTTTGTTGTTGATGAGTTGCATAAGTTCTTTATATAATTTGTACATTAGCCCCCTTATTGGATACATCATTTGCAAATTTCTTCTCCAGTTCAGGAGGTTGCTTTTTTGTTCTTTTAATCATTTCCTTTTCTGTACAGAAGCTTTTAGTTTGATACCATCATACTTGTTTACTTTTGCTTTTGTTTTTCTTGCCTGGGAAGACACCCAGAAAAAAAAATTACTTATGTTCAAGAATTTAATGCCTATTTTTTCTCTGGAGTTTTATGTCTTCAGGTCTTATAGTTAAGTCTTTGATTAATTCTAAGTTTGTTTTTGTGTATGTTATAAGAAAGTGATTCCGTTTCATTCCTTTGCATGCAGATGTCCAGTTTTCCCAATGCCATATATTGAAAAGACTGTCTTTTCTCCATTGCATATTCTTTCCTCCTTCTTCATATAGTAATTGGCCATATAAGTGTGAGTTTATTTCTGGGCTCTCTATTCTGTTCCATTGATCTATGTATCTACTTTTGTGCCAATACTGTACTGTTTTGATTACTATAGCTTTGTGGTACAGTTTGAAATCAGGGAGCATGATATCCCCATTTGTTATCTTTCTCAAGACTGCTTTGATTATCCAGGGTCTTTTGTGGTTCCATACAAGTTTTAGGATTATTTTTTTCTAGTTCTAGGTTTTCTAATTTCTAGGTTTTCAAAATGCTGTTGGTATTTTGATAGGGATTGCATTGAATACATAGATGGCTTTGGTAATACAGACCTAACAATATCAATTCTTCCAATTCACGAGCATGGAATATATTTCCATTTATTTGTGTCTTTAATTTCTTTCACCAATGTCTTATAGTTTTAAGTATACAGGTCTTTCACCACTTTAGTTAAATTTATTCCTAGGTATTTTATTCTTTTTGATGCAATTGTAAATGGGTTGGATTTCTTGATTTCCCTATCTGCTGGTTCATTACTAGTATATAGAAATGCAACATATTTCTGTATCCTGCAACTTTACTGAATTAATTTATTAGTCATAATAGTTTTTTGGTGGAGTTTTAGGGTTCTCTGTATATAATATCATGTCATCTACAAATAAAGACACTTATTTCTATCTTATGAATATGGATGCCTTTTATTTATTTTCTTGTCTGATTACTGTGGCTAAGACTTCTAGCACTGTGTTGAATGGAAACAGTGGGAGTGGGCAGCCTAGCCTTGCTCCTGATATTAGAGGGAAAGCTTTCAGCTTTTCACCATAGAGTATGATGTTAGCTCTGGATGTGTTGTAAATGGCCTTTATTATGTTGAAGTATGTTTCCTCTATACCCACTTTGATAAGAATTTTTAACACAAACAGATGTTGAATTTTGTCAAGTGCTTTTCCAGCATCTTCATTAAAAGGATTGATCGCAAGTATTCTATGGTGATATTTTACAGATCTCTACTGCCACATCACACCATGACCATGGGTAGCCTTTTACTACTAGAAGTGGCATTGTTAGTAATCAGTGTAAAGAGACAACTCCAGAAACCCCAGAACCAAGTCACAAATCTCATCTTCCAGATTATGCACCCCTAGAACATCGCCCAGGACAAAAATCTGTATCAATTGGGATTTTAGCAGAGACACAGAACCAGCAAGAGATACACAGATGTCAGGTTGATGTCTATGTCGATGTAGATATAGATGCAGGTGAAGGAGAAGACATCAGTGTAGATGTACATGTAGCTGTCGGTGTAGGTATAGGTGTAGATGAAGGTATAGGTGTAGGTGTAAACACAGATACATCTTGCAAACAGTTGTCTCACACTACTGCCAGGGAAGGCTAGGCCAGTCTGAAATCTGTATAGCAGACTCACAGGCTGAAAACTCTTGGACAGGGGGTCAGGCTGCCTTCCACGGGTGAAATTTCTTCATTTTCCTCAGAAAAACCTCAGTTCCACTATTAAGGCCTTTCGTAAGATTGCAGGCTGACATTCTCACCTCCTAAATTCTCTCTAGTCCTTGAGTGTATTTTAAGTGCAAATATTTCTCCATTTGCTTATTAAACAGACATTGGTTGGGCACCTACTGCATATGAGGCACAAGGGATAGATTAGCAAAGAAGACCAATTAAAGTTCTTGCAAAGAGAGGGAAAAAATTGAAGTGAAGCAGGAAACATATCTGTAATATATATTCTCAATTTTTCTTTTTCTTTTCAATTACAAATTTCAAATTCCTTCAGCTCAGACACCTTAAAAATTTCTTTTTATTTCCCCAGTTCCAACCATTGGGAGTGGACCTCATTCTTTGGGCAAGCTATTGATTTTTTTCTGCTAAATGTTTGTAAAATTAATGAACAAATTAATGAGTGACTTGGTTTTATCATGTGAGAAAAAGTGCATTTATGAAAATGAGCAAACCAATTAGTCTCAACAGACTGTAGCCATGTCCCCATGTGAGGACTGGATTGCAATAAAGCCATCTGCAGTTCACCCAAGTACTTATTTTAACCACTGATTGGTTTGCCTTAAATCCACTGATTGCTTTTCAAATGACCGTGTTTTTATTCCACCAGAATTCTTTTTAACTTTATATGGATAGACAGTTCATTTACTTACTAAAACAAGCTATTCCAGGGTCACAGCTCACATCAATCCTCAGTCTTGTTTTAGAGCATAAAGCTGCCCCAGAGTGCGGCTCTCACCTTGACTGTCACCATTCTGCAGGGAACAGGTGCATTCACAGCGGGACCCACAGTCGTGGGGGTGTCCTTGCCTCTTTTAGACTTGGAAGAATGAGAAATAATTCTAAGAACTCAGGCTTCCTCGTGGTTTGAAGCATCCTTGCCATTTCTCTCATTTAGTAAAGTGTCTTTCCATGTGGGTGGTTGTATGTCATGCAGAAGGAATATCCGAGAAGAAACACTTATGTGCCTTAATCGTTTCTGAGGCAGAAATGCTTTTCAAGGTATGTCCAAATGGGCTAGTATTGCTGGCAAAGCTTTTTTTGTTTCTTTCTCAATAGAAGTGTATCTCAAGAATTTGAACTAGGAAGCTGCCAACTTACTCAGTTTAGTGACAGTTGTTCGTGGTGATAACTGGGCTAAGGGTTGTGATTTTCAGGTACATAAGGGCTAACATGGAAGTAAGTCCAGGCGCGTGTCTATTTTGCTAGTCACATTTTTTCTTTTCTTATTTGGATCTGGAGTTACTGCAAACAGAGGCCAGGAGCTCTGTTCTGCTCCAGCCTAAGGTCGCTCTGGGAGCTGAACTCTGCCCTGCAGGACCCAGGAGCCCAGGGCTGGGGCATGTGCCCGGGTCCTCCAGTTGCTGACTGCCAGTGCCTGTGAGGCCTTCCTCAGGCCTCCTTCCCACAGCAAGCTGTGCCAGATCCAACAAGCTTCTGCTCATGGGCAAAAACCCATGGTTTGGAATATAATTGTGGGGATTCCCTTTATGGCTCTGTCTTGTAGGCCTCTGACTCTCCCAGAGATTCTTCACGTCAGACTTCTGATCAGCTTCTCCATTCAGACTCTTTCCAGTCAGGAAGCCAATTTGAATTCAGTAGTGAGTATTAATGTGCTGTTACCTTAAACAATTTACACCTGAATTCACACCATGTTGTATCAGTTGACCACACAGACCCTCATCTAAGACGCTCCTCATGCCCTAGAATTTTCTGGAGTGTTTACTGCATTTATGGAACAATCCCTTGATGAGTATTATAGACATACTGAAGAGAAGCCCAGGATGCTATAGGAAATTTGATTCTTCTCTAAGTGATCAAGGATACCCGATTGGTTTTGCTTATTAAATTACAATTGTATTACTATTATATAAAGGAACAAATTAATATTTTAAAGTTATATATTAATTACAGTTTATAATTTATAACATATTGTGTGGTATGTAACACAATGGTAGAGTGTGTTACATAAATGTGATATAGATCTGTGATTTGTGATATAATAGCTTATACTATACATCTTAATCATTGTTCATTCCCTTTAAGAAGAAGAAAATATATAGTAATTTGGCTAATTTGCTTAATACTCATCAGGCATTTTCTCTATTCTCAGGAGCTATGCTTTCACACATAAACCTATTATCTTGTTTTTTCCAACACAGCTTAATACGGAGAATGGCAGTTAGGAGACTCACTGGAAAGGGAGTTGATTCCACATGTCTTAAACTCCCCGGCATTGATATTCAATGCCTGTCCTGAATAGTAAAGGAGTGGTGGAGAACTCAGAGCCCACTGCAGACACGATTTAAGAAGAATACTATGAAGCCCAGAGAAAGAAGGAGGGGAAGCAGGAAGTAAAGCTGGTGTGCGGCAGGCAACGCAGAGGCAGGGCCCCGAAGTTTGCCGAGACGCCATCAGACTTGGATGGAAACAAGCCTTTCGGGCCTTCACTGACAAGGCCACTCAGTAACCATCAAGGACAAGGTAGCATTTCGGTCATCTGGCTTCTCAGAATTTGGAGTCAGCACCTTTCCTCATGAGCTGATCCTTTTTCGGCCTCTAGAAACAACATGAAGGGTGGAAAGCACCCCTATTTCCCCTTGTCAGGTCAGACTTCAGATCACGGGGAAATTCCATGTAGCATGATATTAAAAATGGGACTGGGGCATAAGCAGACAGGTCAGACCTCAGAAAGGATGCATTTTCCTTAATTCCACTGAGAGTGATGCTGCCTTTCCAAACCATCCTGGCTGATTTCTACCTAACAAAGCGTGTGTGCACACAGGTACCACCGAGGACCACACACCATGAAATGCTTCACAAGACAGTGCAACCCCTTGATTCTTAGATTCTCATCCTTTTTTGATCTATAAAGGAAGGGGAAACACAGATGACTGCAAAAAGAATTTCTCTGAAGGGACCTACTCACTTTGTGTGTGAAATCATTTAAAATTCTAAAACTGAGACCAAGAGTGAACTGGAGAATGTATTTTAAAACTTCAGGAGGTGTAAAGGTAATAACTATTCTTGGAGTCCTGCGATTAAATTTTTTTAAAAATTATATTAACTTTGCTTGTTTTCCCATCTGGAGTGTTTTCCCTACTGCAGGATTTCCCCTTCCTTCTGGAAGGAGCATGTGAAGGAGCATGTGTGCACACACATGTGTGAGTGTGTGCACACATGCATTTACTATTGCGAGTTGTCACATATATGGAATCATCTAATTCATGTGGTTTTACAATTTGCTTCTATCAATACTATGTTCATTAAATTTTTCATTCACTTAACAAATATTTATTGAAAAAACAGTTGCAGAATATCAGCACTACAACAGCCCGCAAAGGGTCCCCCTCTGCCATGTTGTTTACATATTTTACCCAAAATGTCAAACTTATTTTGAAATGGTGTGGATACCATCAAGCTACCCTTTGGGCAGATAAATACAACACGCCGGAGTTCAGATTGAGACCACAGATGACACCGAACCTGACTTCATGTACCTCTGTGGAAGCCCAGACTCTTCAAGTGTGATTTTTCATATTGTCAGGTTAAGATGCATTGATTTAATGTAATTCATTGATTTGGGTCAAGATCTCATCGATTCAAGCTAAGGTGGATGATCGTGTTTGAGAGACAGTTACCAAAATGCTGAGTGGCTTTCTCTGTACAGTGAGGTTTAGGGAATTTCTGCACTTTACCGCAATGAGCACTTGTCAGCTTAAAGCCTGTAGAAAATCCTACCTCCGTGTCCTTCAAGGCTCTGCCAATCAATGGCAGGTCCTCATCCACCCCCTATTCTGAAGCAGCAGTTTCCTTCCAGAGAGCCCTGTCCCCACTCAGCTCTGTGAGTACAAAGCAGAGTGTGTCCCACAGAAGCGTCTGTTTGCTGTTAAGTTCCCCACAGCCAGTGGAGGACACACCTCGGTACCTGGTGAGTCAGGAGACTGCCTTGTGGTTGGAGTCCCTGCAGCCTCTGCACCCCAGCACCATCCCTCCCATGTCTCGGACCTGCTGCCACTGACCAGGACTGTCCCAGGTGGCTCTGGGTGCAGAGTGCAAGGGTCAGAGCAAGGAGGGAGCTGAGATGGGATGCTTGAGTCAAAGGACACTGTGTTGGAGCTTGGACCACACACTTAGAACTGCCCCACTGCCCTCTCAAGCTCTCCCCCTGACATCCTTTCTGCCTTTGGAAGGATAGACACAGGTGTATACAGGGCTCGCAGGAACATGTCACGATAGTGCAAACCATGCCCTGTGGGGGGCCTGTGTTTGGAGCTGCTTCCTCCTCTCCAAGAATAACTCACAGAGATTTCTGCTGGCACCCCTCCCAAGCCCCATCCTTCATCTTCCCTTCCTTGGCAGGCTTTTCCTGCTTTGAACACATGGCACCACTGCAATTCTATCCCCTGTGTCACAGGGGGGAGCTTGGAGGTCTACAACATGTCCCGAGGTGAACAATGGAGGGTGTCAGACTTGCCTGCGCGCCCACGGCCCACTGAGGGCTGATTCCCCACTCTCCCCCATCCCCCAGACTCTCACTCCCAGAGAGCAGGGACTTCTCCGTCACTGACCCTCAGGACCCTGCAGGCTCTGGCCTGGGGCTGTGCAGACATCGTGGGGTGGATGGATAGCAATGGGCCATAGCATCAACCCTGACCTCCTAGCGGCGGCGGCAGGGGCCTGAGCCCGGACCCGTCTCTACTTCACTGTCTGGGCAGCCTCTCCTGGAAGCTGGACAACCTCTCTGAGCTTGGCAATGAGCAAATTCTACTTTGTAAATGTAGCATTTTTCTCCCAACTTGAAAGTTCCTTTCTTTCCTCCCCCATCACCCCAAGGCACACACGTGGGGCAGGACAGACAGCTGGTTTCCACCTTGGCCCTCCTGGAGTGCCCGCTCGCGAGCTCTGTTCCTGGAACTCTGCCCCTGACGCATTGCAGAAGCACTCAGGATTCGCCCACTCCTCCTTCGGGGCTCGAATTAGTTCTGCAGCAGAAGCCCGCTCACAGTGGCCCAGGAGGAGCAGGGCCGTCCTGTGAGTGCGTGCAGCTCCGGGGCTGCTCACGCCCGGGGACCCCGGAGCTTCCAGGGACCTGCCTGACCTGTGACTCCACCAGGGCATCTGGCAGCCACGCTTACACAGGCTCACATACGACGCTGAGGAGCAAGCCCAACAGCCTGCCTTTTGAGGGCCGGGACTGGACCACCCCACTGTCCCGGGGTTCGGCAGACTGCAGCATGTCCTTGCTGTGGAGTTGCCACACCACCTGAGGGAGCGGCCAGACCAAGCACTGGCCTAAGGGATGGGCCCACAGAATGCCAACTCCTCCAGGTGGTGGTGGGGGCATCTGATGAGCAGAAGGGCTGGTGAGGGCTCCTGGCCATGTAACACCCTCCATCGCTCTCTTCCCTCTTGGTAAATATTTGTGGATGGTTCACTTGCAATGTGGCCATCTTTTCTGTAGGCTTGTTGCACTTAATATGAGGTTCACCTCAATGAGAAAGAAGCTGGACCTGAAACTCAGATTCCAGCTCAGGCTGACCCCTGTCCCCAACACCTCCCATGCAGGGGAGCTCCCCTCCCTTCATACCAACCGTCTTCCTCTTTGTTGGCCTCACTGCTTGAGGCTCCAGAAATGCCTGATGTGACCCCAGGACATTGTTGGGAAGAAGGGGAGGGGAGGAAGAACAAATGGATAAAATCACCTCTCACAAGAAGGAAGCAGGCTGCCCTCTTACTCTGGCCAAGGCCAAGACATGGGACTTCAAGTGAGCAAATCTCCACACTTTAAACGGAAGTGATGACAGTGGCTCAATGGATAGATTTGCAGGTTCATTTTCCTAACATGGACATAAAATGGTGTTTGGCCTGTAGCTTTCAACATCTGTAATTAGTGAACTTCAACCAAAATTTAAAAACAATCTGCATATTTCTTAAATCATCACATGATGTTGTTCCAGAAATCACACATTTTCCAGACTCCACGTTGAAGGAGGGGTGTTAGAGTTTGTTTTGTTTTTGGCAAACATGAGGGAATTTCTTGACCTGTTCTCAGTTATGCAAACCAATAAACATCTATTTTTCCTAATTCAAAAAACACTTTGGATGACTTCTAAAAAATTAGCTGGTTCTACTGACTGTTTATAGTTCATAATGCATGAGCAAAACCGAAAGTTTCTGTGATGACTGCCCTTGTACTGTTCACTATGTAACTTATTCATTATGTAAGAATTTGTTCTCCATGTAAGAACTTGTTTGTTATGCCTCAGAAGATTGGAGACTGATGAAAATTAGGCTTGGGGTGGATTAATGATTGTGCATTGAGCATTGACTCCCCTATACAGAATTTTATTGTCGTTAACAACCATTTGATCAATAAATATGAGAGATGCCCTAACAAAAAAAAAAAAAAAGGACAGACTTCCAATGGTAAAATAAATAAGTAACCGGGATGTAATGTATAGCATAAGGAATATAGTCAAGATATTGTAACAGCTTGGTAGGGTGATAGCTGGAACCTAGAATTATGTATATAAATGTTTTATCACTGTGTTGTACACTTGAAACTAATATAATGTAATACTGAGTGTCAACTACCCTTCAATAAAAAATAATTCTCTAAAAAATTAAAATAAAAAAATAAAAAATAAAAATAAAAAAAATAAAAAAAATAAAAAAAATAAAAAATAATAAAAAATTAGCTGGTTCTAAAGTTCCAGCTTGGCATGTGAGTAATGTCTGAATTAAAGCTGCATGTTAAAGCTGAGCTGGTCTTACGTTGCTGAGTATCATGCTGAACCTGTGCATAGTGGGGTCACCATGCAAGGAAACCTTTTGAGGCCGTGTCCGCTTGGTTAAACGTAAGCTCAGTGCACCCAAGGCTCCTTTACACTAGTGACACTTTCAAATACCAGCCAAGACTCAATGAAATCTCTAAAAGTACAAATATTCCATTTCTTACAAGGTTGAAAAATTTATTTTTTAGTTATTTAACATGTTAAGTGTGGGAGAATGTGGGGAAGAGGGACCCCTCATGCATTGTGGGTGGGAATGTAAATTGGTACAGCCACTATGGAAAGCAATATGGAGGTTCCTCAGAAACCTGAAACTAGAAATACCATATGATCCAATAATTATACTTCTGGGAATTGACCCAAAGAAAGTAAAAGCACTAATTTGAAAAGATACTTGCACCCCTATATTCACAGCTGCATCGCTTAGAATAGCCAAGTTATGGAAGCCCCCCAAGTGCCCATCAACAGATGAATGGATAAAGAAGAGGTGGTACATATATGCAGTGGAATATTATTCAGCCATGAAAAAGGAATGACCTCTTGATGTCTATGACAACATGGATGGACCTAGAGAATTTAATGCTAAGTGAAATCAACCAAGTGGAGAAAGACAAATATCATACAATTTCACTTATATGTGGGATCTAAAAAACTAAATAAATGAACAAACAAACAGAAACAGACTAAAAAACTCAGAGAGCAGACTGGTGGTTGCCATAGAGGTGGGGGGAAGGGGATGGGTAAAATAGGTGAAGGGAATAAAGAGGTCAAGCTTTCAAGAATGATATAAATTAGTCACAGGGATGAAAATACAGCATAGGGAATATAGTCAATAATATTGTAACATCTTCATATGATAATAGATGGTTACCACAGTGAGAATTTTGTAATATATATAATCATTGAATTAATATGTTGTACCTGACACCAATATAATATTGAAAATTAACTCCACTTCAGTTAAAAAAAGAATGTGCTTTGGCTGTCCTATGGCCCGTCAGCATGCAAATGTAAAAGCTTGGGCCACTGATTAAACATTTTGTCTTCTGAAAACAGGCATATTTTTATGGTTTTTGAATGTGTAAGGTTGTATCGCTTCTCTATGTGGACGTGCACGTGAATCAGACCCTGACATTCGTGGGAAGAACTGGCTGAGGCTGGTGCCCCCATACTTGACTGCCCACAGAGGAAGCCACACACTCATCGAAGAAACCCGGCCAGTAATGCCACCGTCCTGACGAGCAGGGCGCACCCTGGAATCACTGCATACTGACCATTGGCCTTCAGTGTGTGACCTGCATGGATTCCAGGAGGTGAACACCGGCCAGACTCTGCTAACTCCCTTTTCTCTGTGGTCTTTGTTGGAAATGACAAACTCCATTAACAAGCAGGAATTCCCAGTGTTCACAGGTTGGACTGTCTTACTTTGGTACCAAATCGATTCCAGGAGCAGATGTTACAATAGCCTGTCAGGCTCTCTTCTGTCTCTTTTCTTCTTGACTAGCTTCCCCACTATTTTCCTTTCCTCGTGACATCAAGTATTTTAAAAATCCTATGGTATTTATCCTCTAAATCTCCTGCTCTGATGGGAGGTGTGTAGCTCGCCCCTGAGCATGGCCATTGGCTTGGAGCTTGTTAGAAGTGGGAACTTTGGGGACCCAACCCAGACCCACTGAATCAGAACCTCTGCAGGCTGGGCCAGGAATCTGTATTGTAAAAACGACTCCAGGGATTCTCAGCAAGTGGGACTCTGGCCTGCACTGTTACAGAGGTTAGTCTCAGTTTAAACATTTCAGGTGCACAGACACTTCACAGCTGGTGTCACAGCTCCCATCGTATCATGCTAGAGGTCACAGAAGGCCAGGCTTTCCCACTCCAAGGGCACAAGCATGGGCAGCTGTGGGGTGGTGCCCTCCATCTTCTCCGGTAAAGGGCATACTCTCAGTGGTGGTGGCTGAGTGACCTAGGGGGTAAGACTTTTCTCCCATTAAAAGGGGGCCTCCTTAAGATGGCTGGTTCTAAAGCATGGGCAAATGCTAATGGGTATAATTCAGCAATACCTGTATTAGCTAAAACGTCCTGGCTGTGTACTCTGGGCAGGGCCCTGTTCTGGAAGGTGTCCCTATATCTGTCACCCACGTAACCCTGATGACCAGTCTCTCTTTTGCAGAGAAGGAGACACAGGTATAGCAGGCACAGTTATCACCCCAGGTCCCAATGGCTGGTGGCAGGGCCTGGCCAGGAACCTCGCCTCTAACCTCTGTGCTGCCCTGGAGAGCAGGGATAGGGGGGCGGCCAGAGGGCCCCAGAGGACTTCAGCAAGCTACTGGCTCTGCCCCCTCTCGCTGAAACACCCAGCATGAAGCTCCCTGGGGTAGGCATGGGGCTCCCCCTCACCTGAGCATTCTGTGGAACCTGGCTTCCACAGATGACCCATATTTCACACTCTCGGCCCTTAACATAGTGCATCAGTCAGACCTGGAGAAGATTCTGCTCATCCACTTCACCTCTTCCTTCAGAGAACTTTCTGAGCTGAAATCTTAAGCCCTTGGGCCCAGACCCTTGATTCTGAGCCACCATCAGGTAACCTCTGATGAGATACCATATTACTGGGGGGGGCTGCAGTTGTATTTCAAAATGTTGCATTTGACAGAAGTGACAAGGTGTCCAGTCATGGTGGCAAGTGTGTGGGCAGCCCACAAAGTGACGGACTGTGGACAGGTGCATGGGGGAGGGGAGACAGACCTGCTCCCCAGCTCACCTTCGGGGCCTCTGTCCCACTGGGATGGCAGCTGCAGGCTATCACTGAAGGCGGCTAGCCTCCTGCCTGTTGACGCATCCCCAGTGTTCCTGCCCCTGTGCAGGGCCCTCTGAATACTCCGGGCCAGACTAACGTCCTAAAGGGCCTCGTGCTGTGGGCAGTGAGCCTGGCTTCTCTTGGGTGTGTGTCCTGCATGAGCAAATATAAACTTCCCTTGGTTGCCCTGACACGTACAGCAGTAGAAAATGAATCATGAAAAAGTGAGCGAGAAGCACAAACTGCCTGGACGGGGCATGTGAGCACAGACCGAGCCCCACTCTGTCCTGGCCGTGAGCTCCTGGCAGAGCCCCTACATCCTCTTGTGCTTAGGAAACACCCGTCAGACACATGCCCACATCTGTCTCATGTGAGTGGCTGCCCCCAGTGCCCCCTCTCCTGGGTCTGGCACTGGGGACCACCTGGTAGTTTGGGCAAATTGATGTCTGCCTCACTGCAGAGGGCGGCCACCCCTCGGGGTCCATCTTTTGCTATAAGGGGAGCAGTGTCCTCCCTGGGGGGCGAGGCCGAACCGGGCCCTGGGCGCCCCCGCTGCAGGCTGCAGTCACACAGGCTTCAGTGAGCAAGGCCAGGCCATGGCGCTTGTTTGCTGTTTTGAACCCTACAATCAGGCGGGGCAGGAAATGAACCCCAGACCCTGCAGGGGCGCATTGGCATCCACAGGCTCTTCTCTCTGCAGGGCCACCGACGCGTGAGCGCAGCTCCTGCCAGCCTGCATGAGGCGGCAGGACAGACTCAGAGGCAGGCTTCCCGCAGTGGAGGTGCTGGCTGGCCCCTGTCAGCCTGGCACCGGAGTAATCAGGGCTCCCACCAAGTAGGAGCACAGTGATTGAGAGTCTTATAATCGGTTGTCAGACCCACAGAAGTTTAGATGATGAATCTGTCATTGTGCAGGTTTTCTTTGGGAGAATCCATGCCTACCCGGGACTCTGCTGGACCCACCACCAGGGCTCACCCCAACCTGGGGTCACCTTTCTCAGCTTCCCTGAAAATGGTCTGATTCCATGTGTGTGTGTGCCCGCGTGCACGCATGTGTACCCCTCTGTGTGTTTTTCTGTGTGAGCATATGGGAGGGAAGGGCTGAGTCACAGACCAGGTCCCAGGGACTATTTTCCCTCTTGTTTAGCTCCTGAGGTCAAGACCTTTCGTTCGGAGCTCCTCTCCCCACCTCCACCTCCTCTCTGTCTTCCCAACTCAGCGCCTGTGGGTGGGACCCTCTGGGGACACCCTCTGGCTTCTCAGGCCACACTGAGGAGAGTGCAGCTGCTCTGGGTTGACTCGGACTGTGGGTCCCTCAGGCTACAGCCACAGGTCCAGGCTGCTTCTCTCTGGAGCAGAGACACGTTTGCCAAAGTCTGACCCACGCGTCCACACCTCCCACCCACGGGTGGTGGGCTCAGCATGTGTGACAGAGGGGCTGTGTCCCACCCATGAGCGGTGGGCTCAGCATGTATGATGGGGGGCTGTGTCCAGCATCGTGTGGGCTTCCCCACCTGAAGTGTGTGTGGCCAGCAGCAATGGGAAGGCCCACGGCACACGGTGTGTGTGGCTGGGGACGGAGGAGCACGGAGCTCCCAGACCCGGAGTCGCCTCTCCAGCATCATTCTGCATCTCCCTGCAGCCCTCTGTGCCCCTCCTGACCACCTGGCTGGCAAGCTCTGTCCGCACCCAGTCCCATGGATGGTGGAGAGGGTCCTTCAGTGGAAGAAGGGCCTTGTTATGGATCTTGGAGAACCTGGTGGTCTCCCATCCAGAAGCGAGTGCCCTTACAAAGTCACGCAGGGGACATGGGAGAGCAGGACGTCTGGGGCTCTGGGGCCCAGGGGGTTGGGACTGGAAGGGGTGTGGCCTGAGTCCAGCACCAGCTGGAGCCTACAGAGCTGGAGGGGGCAGGAAGGACTCTACCCGGGGGCCTGTGGACACCTGGCCTTGGGCTTCTGATCCCAGAGCCACGAGCAGACATGCTTGTGTGACCTGAGTCCATGGTGGGCACTTTACAGCGGCCCCGGGGACTCACACGCAGACACCCCCGGCCCCGTCGCCCTTCCCCATGCATCGCCGCCTCCCCGTCCTGAGCCCTGGTGTCACGCTGGCAGCAGCCGCCTCTTCTCTTTCCACCAGCCTGTTGGGCTTCTCCTGGTCAGCCCTGCTCAGAGCTTCAGCCAGTGAATCCTCCAAATTCTCAAGGACAAGGGCCAGCATCCCCAGTGCCTAGCACAGTGCCGGCACACAGTAGGGCCTTACAAGTGAGCACAGCCAGCACACAGTGAGTGCCTCACAAAGCAGGCACTCAGTAGGTGCTCCAGAAGTGAGCAAAGGAGTGGCCTCAGGATGGAAGCCAGAGCCCTGTCTGTGGGTGGGCGGGGCAGCTGGGGCCGACCACGGGCAGGGCTCACACCTCCCACCGTTGTCCTCTCATTCCTGGGGGCTGGTCGCCCCACATCAGGCCCCAACAGTCCTATCTCCTGAGGACCCCTGTGGCTCACACAGCCGTTTCCAGGTTGTCCTCACGCAGCTGGAGGTGGGGGCTCTCTCGTTTAGTTGCCTCCAAGAGGCCCCACCTGCTAATACCTCCACTGGGGGTAGGTTTTACCATGAATTTTGGGAGAACTCAAACATTCATACAGCAGCACCGGCTGCCCTTGAGCAGGTGGCAGCAGAGCCTCAGCAAGACATGCCACAGGCTGCAGATTTTACTCTGAAGGATCTGTTTGCAGGGGCTTCTCGGACAAGCCCTAGAGACACAGGTTGCCAGGGACCCCTCCCAGCCGCCAAGTTCCAAACCAGCCCTTGTTCCCTCCCTTTTCCCATGACAGGCTTCATTTGGGTCTTGTTCTAGCCTGACGATCCGGTGGGGCGGCTGCCACGCTTCCTGCCTCAGTGGTGAACAGACCCGAGTGGCCCGATGACCCTCCAGCTCTGTGTTTGAGCCTCGTACCGTCTCTCCCCTCGACCCGTATGAAGAAACCTGGCCATCAGGTGAGGGTGTGACTTCCGTGAGACTTTATGCGGCATGAGACCTCCGGGTGGGACCAGATTCACTCTAGAGCTTTGACCCAGCCGGCCTTGAAGAAGCAGCATCCTGGCAGGCTGGACGGCCAGAAGCCGAGGGCCCTCTAGTTGCGGAGGCAGCCCGCCTCCAGTGCCAGCAAGAAGCTGGGCCCTTGGTTCCCGAACAAGGAAGCGAATTCCACTGGCCTGAGCGCACTCTGGGGCAGGGTTCTCCCTGGGCCAGCCTCCAGCCCAGATCCCTGACCACAGAATCCGTGAGATGATAGGAACACGTTGTTTTAGCCACTGGATGTCTGGTAATTTTTCATGCAGCAATAGAAAATGAACACACTGCTGTGATTTTGAAATTTGTTAGAAAAACTGAATCACTAAAGAAATTCTGAGTTAATCCTCTTAGAAACTGAAAATCTGCTGGCCTCACTAGTATATCTGTTTTGGACACCAAAATTTTCAAATATTCACTTTTCTTAAAGCAAAATATTCTCTTTCATCAGTGATATTTATTTCTTATTGGACTCTGACATAGGCTTAACATCTCAGATTCATGCAGAATATGATTTCTTCATGTTATATTTGTGAAATGTGTGCAGAATACAATTTATTCCTAAGTTAACTACACAGTTCTGCTCTGAAGAAAATGGACTTGGGTACTTTGAACACAGTCATGCTTGAATAAAGAAGGAAGGAAGGAAGGAAGGAAGGAGGGAGGGAGGGGGGAGGGAGGGAAAGATGGAAAGAAAGAGGGATAAAAAGGAGACATCTACCCCAAAGAAAAGAAGCTTACCATCTGTCTGTATAGACAGTCACGAATACACAGTAGAAGGGAAAGTACCATTTAACATTTTAAGTCACAAATTCTTTTCCTCTATTTTAAGTTCAAGAATGGCATGTCTGGAGATTTTCAGCGAAGCATGTAGGCGCTTATGAGCAATTAGGTCTCCCATGGTTTATTTGCGTGTCTGTACCTTCTGCAGTATCATCTTATATGAAAACCAAATTGAGAAAACCAACCAAATTAAAGCTAATCAGAGCTTCATCATGGTGCCCAGCACAGCAGATAATATTCCAGAGCTCCATGCAATTAAATTCTTCAATTATTCTAAGTGTTATTATGCTAATTTAAAAGGCTAAGATTATTAGAAAAACGTATAAAGAATTATGCTCAGTTATAGCATTTTATTTATGTGATTTCACGTTAAATTATTTAAGGTATGGAAATTAGAAGTTCCCGGCACGTGACTTTAGCCTGTCCCACTGGGACAGTCAGCAAAGCCTACGGGAAAATCTGTCCCATTCTGCCCCCCCAGGGGTCACCCAGCACTTGGAGGCACTCTAAATGCTCGTGGTGGACGATCCCCTCCTCCCCGCAGAGCCCACGCCTTTGTTGGGGGTCATGGAGGGTACTTGCACCCCCCCCATGACTCAGGGAAAGAGAAGTAGCCAGGGGATCAGAAAGTGGAGACCAAGGGCTGGGGGGCAGCGCCCACATCGGTGAGCCTGGGACCCCGGCCCTCCGGCCCCCCGGTGACAGGCTTCTGCAGTGTGGCAGAAAAAAATGTCTCAGGAACTGCTGGGTTTCTTAATATTTAGTGAAAGTTCCATCAAATTCACCACATTTGTATATTTCCCTTTCTGTCCACTCTTCTGCCCTTGTTCTTAAAACACATTCTTCCCCTTGGCATGCACCCCCTCCCCTCCCCTCCACCCCTCCCCTTCTCCTCCCCCTTCCCCTCCCCCTCTCCTCCCTCCTCCCTCCCCTCCCCTCCCCTCCACCCTCCCCTTCCCCTCCCCCTCCCCTCCCCCTTCCCCTCCCCCTCGCCTCCCCCCCTCCCCTCCCCCTCCCCTTCCCCCTCTCCTCCCTCCTCCCTCCTCCCTCCCCTCCCTCCTCCCTCTTCCCTCCTCCCTCCCCTCCCCTCCCTCCCTCCTCCCCCCTTCCCCTCCCCTTCCCCTCCTCCCTCCTCCCTCCCCTCCCCTCCCTCCCTCCTCCCCCCTTCCCCTCCCCCTCCCCTCCCCCTTCCCCTCCCCCTCGCCTCCCCCCCTCCCCTCCCTTCTCCCTCTTTCTCTTTCCTCACCATTTTTCTCTCACCCTCCTCCAGCCTGGCTCCCCTGTGACACCTACTCCCCTGTCTCCCTCCCTGTGGTGAATGCAGTGTTTCTCCTCATGGGTTCGTGCCCTCCCAGGACCCCCACCTGCCCTGCCCCTCCAGCCCCTCTGGGGTCCTCCTCTTTGGACACCCCCATCCCCAACCTCCCAGGTTTCAGCAGTCTTCCTGGAGACCATGAGGCCAGAGCCCCTTCCCTACGGGGCAGGCTGGCAACAGGAGCTGCCAGGGGGAGCTGCCCTCCACCCACAGCCAGGGTCTCCCCACCCTCAGCCCCGCTGTGCAGACCAGACACCCTGGACAACCCAGCATCCTAACAGTCCAGCCCCGGAGTGCATCCGGGAGGGTCCCCAGGCAGCCACGTGGTCACGTCCATGCACGGGGGGGAAGGGTGCCGACACCATGGCCCTGCCTGCAGGAGGGGCCTGGCCCCCAGAGACCCCACTTCACAGCCCCCCGAATCCACTCGTGCCTACACCCTACAGAGCCAGGGGACAGCTGGAATGGTGCCATCCAAACGCTCCTGCACCCTCTAAGGACTGAGGAAAATTGCCTGAGGGACCCTCTTGCTAAAGTCTGAATCCTGCCGTGTGGGTGCTGGGGTGGCCCTCCCCAGTCTGTTCCCAGTCTGTGATGGCACAGAAGGGACACTGAGGCAGGCGAGACCTTAGATACTGGGTGATGGCCTCTTTGAACCTGTCCAGACCTCCCAGCTGTTGGGGGCTGACCACCCAACTGTCCCCACACCCCTCATTTGAGTGAAGCTTGAGTCTTGTTTGGACAGCTTCCTGGCAGTTCCCGGCTCCTCCCTATGCGCCTTTACTGGAACATTTCCCCTAACAGAACCCCGGCTTATGCAACCCGTTTTGGCATCCTTCTCAGAAGACCTTGTCTAAGAGTGTCATGGCCCGGTGTGAGGGGCACCCCCGTAAGGCCTGGGCATGGTGCCCTGAGCTGGTTCTGTCTGATGCCCATCCTGCAACACTAGCAATGAGGTAACATACCTCAGGTGATCTGCCAGAGAGCTTGGTGGGCATTAGACAGGCAGGGACGGACGGCAACGCTCACTTCTCTGAGCAGATGCAACAGATTCTCAGAGGCTGTGACACTTCACATTTTTAACCCTGGGGGAACATTTGTTCTGAATTAGAACCATAGCTGGTTAATGAAAACTTCTGAAAAGTGCCACCTCATGAGCACCAGGCTTTAAATGATCAATGTTTTACTACTGCCCCTGTGTCTGAGCCACGCTGCTACTAGAATGTCTGGAAGTGTAACATGGCCTGAGCCAGGAGCGCCTGGACCAGCAGGAGATGAGTGACAGCAGGTGACAGTTGGTGGTGGAGAAAGCTCATGAGGGCCACCCCCCACCCCATGTCGACCTTTGTTGAATGGAAGGAGAGCCAGGCTCGGGAAGGGTTCTCTGGGCATCACGTTCAGGCACACAGCTTCATCTCCAAGGCCACGTCAGAGAACGGGTGCAGGCTGCTGCCTCACAGAGGTTGCTCCACTGTCAAGCAAGACCAGTGACTGCTCAGTCCCCAGGCAGCCTGAGAAATAGGTGGTCCCCAGCAAGCCAGGGAAGGGACCCAGAAAGGTGTGAGACTGGGCCACGGTGCACAGCTGGAGCTCGCCTGCAGGGCTGGACAGGAGAGAGGCTGCAGCAGGGAGCAGGGGCCTCAGGAGCGCAGGCACCTGCCAAGTCCAAAAGGAACTGCTCTCTTGGCCATCTGGAAGGAAAGTTCCAGAGACCTGTAGAGACAAGAGCAAGCCAAGCAGTGGGCAGCCGAGGGTAGGAGAGGCAGGCCTTGGTAATGAGTGTCGGTAGGAGGTATGCACAGTCCTCTGACCCCCTTCCCCAGGCAGCTGGGAGCTAGACTCTTAGCACCCTAGCAGCTTCCAGAGCCATCAGAGCAGAACCCCAGCAGTCCCAGACAGGGCTGGTGGGTCACCCAGATGACAGCCGCAGGCCTTCCAAAGGAGCAGTCCAGGGCCCATGGGGCCAGCAGCTGCCCAGCATCCTCCGCAGAGAGAATCAGCCCCGTGACCCAGTGGAAGGGCGGACACTGCGCGGGCCAGGGTGTGACCCCCAGAGTGCAGGAGCCCCCATCAAATGCCCCTCACCTGGCAACAGAAAGGTGGGGCATTGACCTGGGGAGGCACAAATGCTCAGGTGAGAGGTTGGAAGAGAAGACAACCACTGTGTGGTGTTTTGCTTTGACAGACGCCGAGAGCTGAGCCCTGCCCATCATGGGTTCAAGGCTACTTGGGGGCTCCTCTCCTTCTGCAGCCCCCCTAGGTGCAGGGAGGGGGCAAAGTCAGAGGGAGCCCTACAGACAGGCCGCGGTACCACAGCGGGGCCACATGCAAACAGGGAGCTCTGAGGGCAGGGAGGCTGAGTCGGCCACAGGACCCTTCACCCGGCTGCCCTCTGGCGCCTGTGCTCACGGCTGACTGCTTGTAGCTCAGATCCAAGCTGACCTGCATGTGTCACCTGACGTATAGAATGGGCAACCCCAGTGGGCCCAGCACACTCCTGCTGAGCCCCTACAGCCACACAGGTGTCTTCCTCCCAGTCACCACCTGGCCCACCACCTACCCAGGGCCTCCCTCTCCCCTGCAAGGACTGGCCTCATTGTGATGGGTCTTCATCCTTTCAAAGCTCTTCTCTCCCAAGGCGTAATCCTCCCCTTCAAGATAAGTCCTGAAAACATGGATTCTTTAAGATCAAGCAGCCCTCCAGCCCACTGGCAGATGTCCTGGCATCACTCCCTAATGCAGCTGTCTGTCCCATCGTCCATCAGCATGGTGCTGGCTGCTCCCCCGAGGGTCTTACTGCAAACTCTCCCCTCGGTGGCATCCAGGAGACCTCTAGGTGATGGTGCCTGGGAATCACACTTGTCCATGTGCCTATACTGCCATCCCTCTATGTCCTCCTCACCATGACCACACCCAGGCCATCCTCTAAAGCTTAATGAGAACAGCTGGGGTTCACTGGGAAGGCGCCATGTGTAGATGTGTTTACCGAGTACACTCATCCAGACCTGAGCACGGGGGTCTCTCTGTCAGTAACGTGGGATTCAGTCAGTGAATTAGGGGCACTGTCAGGATCCTGGGGGTGCAGTCAGAGATCTGGAGGTGCTATCAGTGACCTAAGTGTGCAGTCAGTGATCTGAGGGTACAGAGACCTAGGGGTGCAATCAGTGACCTGGGAGGACAGTCAGAGACCTGGGGGTGCAGTCAGTGACCTGGGGTGCTGTCAACAGCCTGGTCTTCAGGCAGGTATAGGCATTGGCTCAAGGCCGTGTAATCAGCATTTCTCTGGGTTGCTCCACCCGTTCCATCCCCTCCCCTACAATAGTAAATAAAAGTCCACTTCTGTTTTCCTAGGGTAGCATTTTCCTTCTCAAGGCCTTGAGGAAGTCAGGGTCCAAGCTTCTCCTCCTTCTCTGTCTGCACTTGGCCAGAATCACTGAAAAGCCAATCACATAGGAAGACACCTGGGAGAAGGCCAGGCAGGGGAGCTGCCGGCCCCTCAGATGCAGAGCAGGTGTGCCCATGGCCAGGCGTGACTGAGCAGGTGTGTCCTGGCCCACGGGCCACCCCCAGCAGCCGCAGTTGCACTGGCCGCCCTGGGCAGGCACCTGCCTCAGGCCCTGGAGGCAGGACTTCACCAGAGGAGGGCCGTACCTGGGCCCTTCCCACCCACCCCTACTCCTGCTCTGGCTGCCCCTGCCCAGCTATCCAGGGAGGCCACACCCTCTCCTCTATGCAGTGACTTTGGTAAAGTCACACAGCCTTTCTGATACTCGGGACCTGAGTTCCACATAAAATACAATTCATAATTCTGCTCTTCATATAGAATTCTTGAGCAGACTAACGTAGCATAAACAGTTACACATTGTGTTTATTTTTATTAAATTGTGATTATTATTATTTTTTAATTGTTTTCTTTACAATCATTACCTCAGAACTAATAAAAATTACAGCATGTGTTAGCCCTCCGAGAGCATGCTGCCTGTCTATGCGGGCCAGATGCAGCTCTCTTACATTCTCCCTCCCTGGGATTTCATCGGGTGCACTGCGGAGGGCAGAGGCCTGGCACCACTTCTGAAAGCTGAGGGTGCCTGAGACCTGCAGCCAGGTCCAGAGTATCAGCTTTGGCTTCTGCGAGGGTTTGGGTCCTAAAGGAAGGACACTCAGCCACTCTGAGCTCCACCGTCCCCTCATCTTCTGGTGACCGGTGATGCGTTTGGTGTGGCAGAAGCCACCTCCCTCCAAAAAGAACACCACAATAACTCTGCTTGTTACAGAAATTAAATGAAAACAGCATCCCTGAAAGAGCATAAGTCCACAAGAGCAGCCCTCTGGGGAGAACCTTCTCCAACCCCAGGGACAGTAAAGACCTGAGCCTAAGCACACAGACCCTTTGCCAGGGACGCCTTGTGATGCTGAGCCCGACAGCCCAAGGCGGGCACTCTGGAGCGCCATGTCCTCTACAGGCTCGGCAAGCCAGCCTGCGCACACCAGCAAGGGCTTATCCGTGTTAACATAAACCCTCATTAGAGGGGATTAGGAGAGAAACAGTGACAAACAGGATGGACACTAACCCTCAGAGGGTCCCAGACAGACGCCACACACTAATTATCCTTTTAAATGACTTGAAGAGCTGGGCATGATTGTCAGCCTCCATGCACCGGATGCACAGGGAATTGTGTTTTACTTATGATGACCTGTTTGTATTTTGCAACAGTTTTACATTCTGCACTCCAGCCACACGCGCACACACATACACACACGGACCTGTCAGCGGAAGCGCTCGCTGAGAAAGGTGGGCACCTGCTCTCTTCCCCAAGAGAGTGTGGGGCTGCCTGGCCACCTGTCTCCCGGGGAGGTCCCCTCACCCCTCGGCTGCTCTTGTCTATTACTGAGGGGCTCCAGGATGGAGGCCTCTATGCCGGTGCTGGGATGGGCTCCCAGACACTGTGGGTGCAAACCCCAGCCGGCAAGGCTCTGAACAGGGCCCTGCCAGCAAGGCTGGAGGTGACGACGTCTTCCCAGACTTCCAGACAGGGGTCTTCAAGCTGAGTAAACTTGGGGAGCAGAGGAGCACATCCTGGGAAGTGGGGGTGGTCAGTGTGACCAGAGGCTTCTGTGTGTGTGTGTGTGTGAGCATGTGAATGTGGGGATACATGTGAGTGTGGGGGGTATTGGGGGGACCCGTGCATGGTGGCCCTCAGGTGCCTTATGGCCAGGGAGGATTCTGAGGCAAAGACACCACCCGATGACAGAGCAACACAGGAAGATGGGAATGCGCCCCTGCACCCACTGTCATGCTCAGGCCCCACTACATCATTCAGCCAGGAGCCCCACGATGCCCCCCAGGTTCCCTGAGGGACGGGAGCTGCCAGGCCATCTCTGAATGGCCAGTGCATCCTATTCTGCAATGCTCGCACGGAGGCTGCTGGAGCCTGGAAGCCAGAGGCCCCTGTAGGAGGCAGCATGATGGTGGATGCAGCCATCGGGCAGGAGGGCACCAGCGTGTCCTGGGTCTGGAAGGTCCTGTGCAGCCCCTCAGGGCAGGGCTGCCATTGCATCTGTTTCATCAGAGAAGACACAGGCCCTGAGGTGCTCTGCTCATGTCTGTAGCCCAGGGGGGCATGCGGACCCTGGCATCTGGTCCCAGCACCCACCGCGGGCTGTAAGTAAGGGCCAGACTCTCCACAGATACCAGCAGTGCTGGCCATGCCTTCCTCACCTGTAACACGCTTGTGGAATGGAGGCTGGAAGATTAGGCCATCAATAAACCTATTCAACTTTCCAGGAGAAATGGGCCAACCTCTCCAGGAGTGATGTCTTTCATAGGTCCTACTGTCACCTCTGCACAGTAGACTCACCTTGATTGTTGAGAACATTCCTGTTCCTGGGCTCCTCATCACACAAATGCATGAGGACCCCTGAGGCTGGGCCCCAGGCCTTGGCGTGTTTCTAAATCCCCAGGTGATTCCAAGCTCAGCCCAGACGGAGAATCCTGGTTCCGTGACCATCTCACCAGTCACCCCCATGGGTGGCCCAGCCCTCACATCCTACTGTGGCAGGGACACCTCTGCCCACCTTTGCTCTGGTGCCGAAGCAAATGTAGCTCAGCCTTAGTTCCACCCGTTTAGGAAACAAATGGTCGCAGTGACTCCAGCGGTATGATGCCATGTAGTTTGTTTTCGGAGAATCGATGCTAATCACTGGACAAACACCTCTGGTACTCTGTTGACTAGTGGTCTTAGCACACCAGTTAAATTTGTCAGCTGTGCTTCACTGCATTTTATGAGGGGAATTATATTCCGTGGTGCTATTTGCAAATTTGGGAATTCACAAAGTCTTAGACTACGTCTGTCATGAATATAAAGAGGGCAGCACATCCAAAAAGCTATTGTCTGAGGACAGAACCAAAGAGATAGAACTGAGAGTGAAAACAGAGAGATGGTATTATTATTATAAATCACAGCGAAAAAGTTCTGGAGGGTTCTAATTACCCAGCACAGCTGCAGAGAAGTTTTGATCCCGCCTGACTGGGATGTGCAGCAGTGGTGGGGGACTGCCCCGGTCTCGGCTTGGCTGGGCAGGTGGCTTCTGCCGAGTCTGGCGAGGGCATCCCCTCTCTGGCAGAAACAGAGCAGGGCCGGGACCGGTAATGGCGATGGAGGCTGGTTTCATTTGTCTCCAGGGGTGCCACGGCCACACATTTCTCAAGGTTGTGAGTCAATGTAACACCAAAGGAGAATCACATGACACCCCTGTGGACAGAGGCCGGGACCGCGCCTGAATGTGACCCAAGCGATGGACATCCTACACGGCACATGTGCATGAGCAGTGCGGTGATTTTGACCCACAACACAAAAAGAGTAACTCACCCTCAAAACACAGCAAGGAGGTGCTTCACTAACCTGGGGGTGCTGTTCATCCCAGCTCCTTCACAGGATCAAAGGGTAGTTATGTCATTTTGCAATTCCTCCATTAGGTTTCCCATTAAAAATGAATGCTACTAATAATTTCATTTATATGCATTAGTATTTTGGGGGAAAAAAATACCTTCACTGAATTCGTCTTGAAATTCAGAATGCGACCAGGAAGCACCATGAGAAGTCATAACATCATGGTCTTTTCCGTATTTATCTCTGCTTCTCGATTGTAATGTCGTTATTATATGACAAGCTTTGCCTTAGGAATAGCGACCTTTTTTTTTTTTTAAGTTGAGTGCATCTGTTCCTTTTAGTTTCAAGCTTAAACCAGTGGGCATTTTCATCTACATTACAATGCACATGACACTTTAATGTTTCCTTCCTTTTGTGAGTTATTTATTAAATGCCAAGATAATCACATTTAGAATTAGTTGGGTAAGCGTTATTGGTTGAAACAGTTCTGATACTGTATTTTCCTTCCTGTTAAGTATATCAGAGCAGCAGTGTACATAAACAATGTGTAGGCTCCTAATGCATATATTTGCTGATGGTAATACCCACATGCCACCGTTTGCCCATCATAGAATGCCCCTAAAGGCATTGTGGGTTAACGGTGACTTAATCCCCTTATGCATGCATAATGTGACAAGCTTTGCATAAATAATAATAAATAATTGGTATGTATAAATAATTTATCATTTATTTTTGCAGTAGAAGTAGAATGCTTAGACATATTTTAAACAAAGGGAACTGCACACATGATCTCAATCAGAAAAGGGGTTAAGTCTTCTTCAAACACAACTTGGAAAGCTCATATGAATTCAATATATATCTGTGATTTCTTTCAGGAGAGTTTATTATCACCAAAGATTTTGAGGCATGGCACAAAATATTAAAAAAAGACATAGAAAACCATATCTAAGTTGAAGGTCTTTTCAGAATAAACTGAGTAATATTTCTTAAGAAAATGACTTTTTTCCTGAGTGTCCAGTTCACACCTTCACAATTAAGTACATTATTTGATGTAAAGATTCTGCATTTATTTCCAGAAACATTTTAGATTGAACATAGATATCTACATCTAAGTATACATAAAATATGGAGAAAAAAATGATAAACCTGAAAACTGGTCACATTCACTTTGGGAGATTAGATGAAGGAGACAGAAGGTTGAATTCCTACACAAGTAACAGTGTGCAGACGCCTGCTTCCCTCCGGCACTGACCCCACCGAGACAAGCCGCTGCCCCGTCCCAGGTCGGAGAGGATGCCCCACCCCCGCGTCCTCCTCCTGCACTTCCCGGCTCCTTTGTAAGCCCACCTCTGCTTGAGCCTCTAACTGAGTGGACGGCCGGCAACCCCAGCTCCCGGCTCCAAGCCTGCAGGTGGACATCTGCCAGGGGCAGGCCGAGGTGGAGGGAGATAGGATTTGCCCATGGATGATGTGTTTCCTGTACCCCAGACCTCCTCTTCCTCATCTCCAATTATGTGTATTTTTAAAAAGCACAAGTTCCATAAAATCCAATCTAATGGGCGCAACTGAATTCAGTGAAAAATGAGTTTCTAGGAAAAAGTCAGGAGGCATGAGCACTCCCCTGGGAGACAGCGGTTGGCAGTTTGGGGTTCACAGAGCAAGGATCCCCAGTGGCATGCAATCCTCCTGTCCCTTGGTCATGTCCCTAAAACCCAGGCCACCTCTGGGGCCCCTTATGCATGCACCCCACCGTCCAAGCCTAAGCACAGGGTGTTCACCTACATTCCATGACATTTTGAACAAAGAGCAGTGTGTTCTCCTACTTCATCTAATAGACAATCTCTTTGGACCTCAGCTCTAAACAGTTACCTCGGCATTAGATTAATAAACATGCTTTTTGACTGCAGACTGCCTTGACGGATCCTGACTGCACCTGTGATCAGCCTGGTGATTCTGCAGAAGGTGTTCGGAGAGCAGATCACACTTTCTCGCCAGTACAGGGGATACTGTCCACCAGGGAGGGGATGCAGGGTTGTGGACCCCGCCGGGCACCCCACCACAGCCCCTCTGACTGTGCCACCAGCCGGTCCCCATCTCCTAGGCTGCAGACCCCCTCCCCTCCCCAGGGATCCCTCACCCTGAGCCTCTCCTCCGACCCCCATCCGAGGTGGGGATCTGACTTGTGAGTATGGCTTTTCCACGGCCACCTTTCTTCTTACATTTGCATGCTGGAAACAGGCTCACCAACTTGCTCAGATAAGAACAATAAGCTGTTTTTTGCACATTAAAAAAAGAGTAACCAAACTAAATTAATGAGAGTACTTAGAACTTTCTTGGGTCCCTGCCTCCTGAAGGCCAGGTGTGGGGGGGCCCTGCTACTGGGTTCTCAGGGTCCAGGGGCCGACTCCAGTGAGGCTGAGAGGGTGACGGTGAGTGTGGTGGGCAGGGCCACAGTGGGGGTGGCCACCAGAGGAAGGGGATGGGGGCAGCCCATGCAGTGGGGGCACCTTTGATCAGAGGTGTGTGATGGGTACAGAGGAGAAGGATGGCATGCTGCCCAGTGGAGGTTTCAGAAATCTCACTTTCTGTTGCAAAATTAAACCAGTCTTACCAATACATCCCCATTCTATCACTTCTGGAGAGAACACCAGTGCTCTGAGCATCTGTAAGGGGCATTTGGCATCAGCTGGCTGGGAAAGGGACCCAAACGTGAGTGGATGCCCAGGGTGGCCACAGGAAGGCAGAGGAGGACTGAGTGTAAAAGAGAGACGCAACCAAGGGCGGAAAAGCCAAAGGCCCAGTCAGGATATCAGGGCTTCACTGGGGAGGGCCGCCTGTGAGACAAACAAGTGAGGTCCTTCAAGCACTGCGCATTGACCTGTGTCCCACAAAGGCACGATGAACCCCTGGCGCCAGCCCTGTGAATGTGGCCTTATTCAGTCTTTGCAGAGGTAACTGCGCTCACATTCAAGCTGGGGTAGGGTGGCCCCTCATCCAGTGGCTGCTGTCAAGTAAGGTAAGTTTGTACACAAAGGCTCAGAGAGGAGAACTCCGTGGGCGGGGAGCTGGCTCGTGGGGAAGAGGCGGAGCCCAGTGCGAGGTCCCCCAAGCCGAGGAGTGCCGCCCACGCTGGAAGCCAGGACACCCACCTGGCAGGGCGATGTTTCCGGGGGGCCTTCGGAGGGAGCGCGGCTCTGCGGCGCCTTGATCTCAGACCTCTGACCCCAGAACAATGAGAAAACGAATTTCCGTTGTCTTCAGCCACCCAGTTTGTGGAACCCAGCCGCGCCCATTTCCAAGACTGAAACAGGCCCACGGTCATCCTGCACCCCTGCCGTGAACCCGGGCCTGCCTCCCTTCCTGGTCTGAGTGCGCGGCTCTGAGCCTGCCTCCCACTGGGCTGTGCGCGGGTGTGAAGGGCCTGTGGTCGTTCGGTTGAGGAGCCTTGATTTTTCCTTTTAAGGGCAGACATTGCTCGCTGATCAGATGTTGGCCCATGTGCCTTGTCACCGATTTCAGAGCTCCCTGCGACTGACACCATGTCCTTTCTGAGGCTCAGCTGCCCCGAAGAGGGAAGGACATTGGGTCAATCGTCAGGGAAGCGTGTTCTGCAGGAGAAAAGAAGCAACCAGATTAAACTGCTCATCAGAGTTTAATTTTCCTGTAACGGGCCTCCAAGAAAGGACAGAGGGATGGCTCCGTAAGATGGGACCACGCCAGCGATGGCTTTTCAACGAGGCGAGAAGCCAGGCGAGCTGGTGACGCGTGTGTCCCGAGCCCCGAGCCCCGGAAGGCTGGGCTGCGCGGGCACGGAGAGGGGTGGGTGCAGGGCTGGGAGCAGCACCGCCGCCACCCCCACCCCGCATGAGGGATGACAGCCCCCGAGGAGGTGGGTGTGCCCGGTGGGGCCGCTCCTTCAGCGCCACTACCACGCGAGGCTGCTGGCGGGGCCACTGGCGCGCAGCGCCCATCATCACGGACTTATTAGATCTTGAGGCAATTAGCTAAAAACACACAGAGACATGCATGCACTGAAACCCAGGAACCAGAGGAAAACAGCCCATGGGGTCCACTATTCCAAAGCTGCATCAAAGCCGGTGGACGGGCTTCATGGCGAAGAAAGGAGCGTATTGTCTTCATGTGATGTCTATACGGCAGGTGGGCTTTACCACATTGTTTCCCTAATGACTCGGTTACATTCGAGCTTGCCTTGAGATGATAGTTTGGTGGAAAGCACTCTTCAGCCTCCACCTAAACCCAGTGTGCCAGGCAGAGCCTGATCAGCCAAGGATAAAAATCCAATCAGACCCTCCCTGGCATGGGGATCTGAATGGGAGTTTGGAGAAACGCCTTGTAAGCCGCTTGTTAATATGATGGGGCGTGAGGACACCCCCTGATAGAGACTGATGTCCCAGGGACCCCTTGAACCTTCAGAACCAATCGACTTATGCCATCTTCAATATAAATGTGTGTTTCTTGCTTTTAATTGTATTGATTGAGGACAGCAGATGTGTTTAGAGGAATTTCCATGACAGCACAGCAATTTGTTCTTTATAACTGGAACCTCACTCTTGTCAATGGGGGCACTTGGTTCTTAGCAAATCCAGGTTACAATTACACTTGGAGGCTTTTGCAGACAGCGTATATAACAAGAAAACCTTGGAAGGGAGGATGGCGATGTGCTGCCTACCCCATCTAGTTTCCGTGGCTAAGTGCTGTGGACTTGGTGAATATTATGTCATCTAATGTGAGCTGCCTTGACTCATATCTGATAAATATTACAACCTTTGTGAGGCAAGAGAGCCTTTGATTTTTATCACTAAAAGAAAACTAAATTGAAAGATTCTGAATAATTATGTCAGTCCTATCTGCTTTGGCTTGCCAACTTTTCTTAAATTCCTCTGCTACTCAATGCTCAATTTGATTTACACAGATATATATCATGCAATTGCCTTTTTAATGTCCATCATCTTTTTCCGTCAGAATAAAAAGCTTAATTATTTAACCTGCATTGAGCAGCACTGTGTAGATGGGACGTTTTAAAGCCATCCATGTAAGGAATCATGATTTGTGAAGCTCTCTTATATTTAGCATAGAATATGTGGAATTCACTTATCAAGTAAAATCCAAATACACATATAATTCCAAAAATGAAAATGTGCTTTCTTTGAAGACAGACTGGTAATTTATGTTAGAACCGAACCTCTTTGATTGGGCTATAGCCCTTGCCTCACTGTTTGGTGAACTTTCCTGAAAAACACAGCAGAGATCACTTGTTGGCTTTGTGCTTTTAAAGTGGGCTTTGCTTTCCTCCTCCTCATCTTCCTGTGCCTAGTAAGAGACCCCATGAGAACCACTGGGCTGGGTGGTGCAGTATCCTCTCTGTTCATGGGCTGGTTCGGGGGATGTTCAGGTTTAGTAAAATTCTTGCCCACCAGAGGTTGCATTTTATTTGTACACCCTCCTAGAATCTGATTTCAAGACACAATCTGGTGACTTATCTCCAGAGCCAGCTCAGCAGCCTCACAGCCCTGGCTCAGGTGTCTACAGCTCCGTCAGAGGGCCTGGGGGCAGTTGTTAGAGAGGCTGCCCTGACTTCAGGCATCCCCATTAGGGAAAAACTGTCCCTTCTCTTCCCAGAGAGAAGGGGCTGCGGCATAGTGCTTGGCTACAAAAGACCCCCTGCAATGTTTTCTTATCACTGTTTCTATGATCAAGTTTGACAAAAATTGAGAATGATTAAAGATCGGATTTTGTGCCAGAGTGATGGCCCAGGCCACCGCATTCGGCCTTATTTTCAGAAGAAGGCAGTTCATTCTAATGACCAGGGCTTTCTTCTCCCGACACAGTGTTGTTTCAGCAGATAGTGTAGGTAACTATTTAGAAAGTAAAATGTGTTCTTGCTCTCTCATATACAGGCAAGATATGTTTCTTGCTCCTAACACATACGTTCTTTATAAGAAATGCAGTGAGGCTGGCGACGTGCCGACCTGCATGGCAGGGGCTGGGGAGCAGGCCTCCGCCAGTGACGGAGTGAGGAGAAGGGGCGGCCCCGAATCAGGTGCAGGTGTTGGGGCCCACGCACATGTGACAAGTGGAAAAATCCTAATACCAAATGAGAGCAGAGAAAAGGAAATAATAAGCATATGAGCAGAAATCAATAAAAGAGCAAATAGAAAATCAATAAAGAAAACCAGTTAAACCAAAACTGGGTTCCTTTAGAATATCAGTGAAATTGATAAATGCCTGGCCAGGCTGATTGGGAGAAAGAGAGAGAAAACACAAACTTCTAATGTCATAAATGACAGAGGGGGCATAACTACTGACCCAACAAACAATAAAAAGATATAATGGAACATTATGAATGACTGTATCAATGAAGTTAATGGATTTAATCAATTGAATTTAATGACAGGTGAAATGAACTTAGTTCTTGAAAAACACAAAATACTGAAAAATTCAAAATAGGGAAGCTCACTCAAGAAGAAATTGAGAGCTTGAATAGCCCTGTACATTTTAAAGAAACTGAACTTGTGTTAAAAACATCTTCCCACAAAAAAAGCCACATGTCCAGATGGCTACACTGGTGAATTCTAGAAAATATTAAAGGAATAAATAATACCTGTTCTACATAAACTCATCCAGCATTAAGCTAGCATCACTTTGATGCTATAACCAGACTACAATACTAGAAGAAATAAAACTGTACAGATTGCTACCTTTTAAGAAATTAGAAATAAGCATTTTAAGTAAAATTTTATTAAATCAAGTCAAAAATACATAAAAATATTCACCTGTCATGAGTAAGTAGGGAAACAAATTTGGTTTTCATTTGCAGAATAATCAGTATAATTATAAGCTTTTAAAAATACAGAATTATCTCAATAGATGTGAAAAAAATTGACAAAACTCAATATCTTTTCACTATAAAATTTTCAGCAAAATAGGAATAGAAGGATATTTCCTCAACCTAATAATGGGAATCTACAAAACTTACAGCTAACTCCATATTTAATGGCAAAAAACTGAATATTTTTTCTACCTAAGATCAGTGAAAAGACAAGGCCCCACTGTCATGTCCCATACTCAGTTTTATTCTAGAGGCAATCGGATATAAATAGGATGACAAAAAGACACAAAAGCATATGGATGTGAGGGAAAAAGGAAAAGAACTCTTTTTACTTACAAATATGATCACTTATGCAGAAAATTCTAAGGAATGTACAAAAAGATGTGAGGCCTTGTAAGTGAGTTCAGCAGATTGAAGGGTAGGTTAGCAACAAAAACTTAGAAATTAAAAATGAAACATCTACAATGGCATTAAAAATATGAAAACAATAGAGATAACCTTGACAAAAGTTATGTAAGGCCTATACACAGAAAAGTAAAAGTTAGAGACCTGAATAAATGGAGAGATACACCATGCTCAGTATTATTAATACAATACTTTAACAATTATTAATATAATACTAAATAATTCAATGATAATCACAAGATGTCAGCTCCTGCCACATTCATCACTGTATTCAGCACAAATCCAGCCAAAACCCCAGCAGGCTTTTTTGTGGAAATCGACAGATTGACTATAAAACGATATGGAAATGCCAATGACCCAGAATAGCCAAAGCAATTTGAAAGAACAAAGTAGAAGGGTGTGTGCTACCTGCATTCAAGACAGCATTGGTTCACATAAAGATAAACATATGGGAAAAGCACAGAGAATCCAGAAATAGATCCACACATACATGGTGAACTGGTTTTCACCTAGGGCATTTCAAGAGGGAAAGGGTGAGCCTCCCAACACGTGGTGCAGAAGAACAAACGTCTCCCTAACCCCACATAGTCCAATTGGAAGCTGGACTTGTAACCTACAAAACTAAAATCTAGGGAACGTGGGACAAGGACCATACCCATAGGATCCCACGTCCATCCAGCCATCATTCACGAGTAAGGGAAGGAAGGATATTTTGTGACAGGTGGCTTCAGAGGCCTGTGTAAACTTTAAGGCAAAAACTATCGAAGAAAATTATTAATCCCAATTTAAAAATTGAATCAGTAAGAGGAGCTCTATTTGCAGAGAAAATGAAGTGCCAGGAAAAAGTTGTAGGAGTGAAAACCACAAAACTTGGTAAGCATGACTGTGTGTGGATGATATAGTCAGGAACCTCACATGAACAGTAATGGAAGTACTCTAGAAATAGGTTAAAATGCTATTAATAAAGATACCTGGAATAACGTTCCAACTTAGTTTGGCACAAACTGGGAAGGAAAGAAGAAATTTGGTGTCAAAGCGGTGAAGGCCGGCGGGGAGAGAGGCATGGGTGTTGGTGTGTGATCTTAGCCCCAGGAAGGAAATGCAGGTATGAATGTCCATTTAAGAAACATGCAAAGGTAACACTCAGAGAGTCTTACAGGGAAGAATTCCCAAAAATCCCAGGAGCAGGAAGGTTGTATTTTATGGAAATAAACATATGCTCTGTAAACAGCTAAATTATGGATTTCTTGAATTTAAGAAAATGGTAGCAAAATAAAAGCAAGATCTCTTACAAATACAGTCCAAGGAAAAGTAAATAAACTATGATCATATTGAAAAACTGTACCACCTCTTCAGATTTTTGACAAATAATTCAATGATAATCACAAACCACAACTACAGCTACACACATTTAACTTCTGGTAACAATGAAAATGCTTGATTCAACAGAGATTAAGGAAAACTTCACATTCCATGAAATCCAAAAATTCCATAAAATCTAAGATTTTACTTATGCCCAAATAGTAAATATATAGAATATCTTAACAAACTTCCACAAGTGTAAAGATTATAGAATGCATTACTTAACACAACACCAATTAACCTAGAATCAGTAGTAAAAAGAGAGTCAAGCATATCTATCTGGGATGGTAGACAGACCACCTCTAAATACCTCTTGGACCAAATAGGACTGAAACCTGAGACTGAACATTATTTAGAAATGAATACAAATAAGAAAATTTCATTTCAAAAGTTTATAGAATCTGGCTAAAATGATACTCAAAGGAAAAATTCTAACCATGAATGCTTTCACTATTCAATGAAACATTTAATATATATGCACTTATGTTTAAGAAAAAAAATCAAGATACAAAATGTTCACTTACCAAGTTATTACCGTATCTTAAAAATTAAAAACAAAAAAAATGTGGGTAATAAAAGAATGTGATGAAATACAATTGTTCCACTGACTGTATTTAAATGATGGTATCACTGTGTGATGATTTCTTTTTTATTTTTTTCCTTAGAATTTTATGATGTTATTATGTGTTATATAATTATATATATATTTAAAAGGAATTCAAAATCTCTAGGCTTCTACCTATGAATTACCTAATGCAGGCGACTTCCCATTTTAGAATCACTTTTAAAACAAAGAGCAGTCAAGTCATAATGTTATTAAATTAAATTCTTAATTGTAAAAGAGTTAAATTTCCCTAGAAGTACTAAAAGCTCCCTTGGAAGTTTACATCTCTCCTTTTATTACAATGCTAGGTTTCATATTTCTATTCATTTTATTAAATGTTAGAGACTCAAAATGAATAAACTCTCTATTATTTGTATTTTTGCATCCTTGTGAACCGTTCTCTGCTGTCTTTGCTCACCGGCACCGAGAACACCAGTGTTGTCTCTCCTCTTAGCACACCCGGTTCAGCCCATGTAGATGTTCACACAAAGACTATGGGGGTTTACAGAGTATTTTAACAGATTTCTGACTCTACATAAGCTGCTCTCTATTTGATCACAGTAATACCTCAGTTATAGACCCTTCAGCATCAAGATCCCTTGCTGGAGAGTCGACAGACCCTGCACGTGAGGCTGTCCATGGTGAGACATCGCAGACGCTGGGATCCGTAGGCGAGGATCCAGGGAACCATGCCATCTGCACACAGCAGCTCAGAGTCAGCCTGCTGATGACCTGGCATAACCAAGAGGGACGGGGAGCTCCCAGCTGATTGCCAACCCCAGGAACCAGCAGAAGCAGGGAGGGGCCCACAGCCGGAGGGCAGGGGCTTTCCACGCCTCAGGCCAGTCTCGGGGCTGGCAGGGCACCTGGAAGCCTCCTCTGGAACCCTTAGGAAGCTGTCTGGTCAGGGCCATGGACTGCAGGTGTAGAAAAACTGAATTTACTTCCGAAAGGCCTTACATCCTTCTCCAAGCGGGGACCCGCCAGAGAGCATAGTGGGAAGCAATTCTAGTGTAGATGCCTCACCTGGAAGTGAGGACTCCAAAGTCCAGAGCGAAGTGAACCGTGATCCTGAGTCCCTACCCCACCACGCAGACCTGCTCTGAGTCCACACTGAGGGTGTGGGTTCTGGTCTCCCTTGCAGCAGGCACTCGGGGTGAAGATGGTGTGCTCTGCCCACAGAGGGGTCCCATATGCCCTGCTGGATTTGCAGGTACCACTTGTGTCTGATGCTGGACAAAACCTACCAGCCAGACAGGCTGGCAAATCATTGGCATTTTCCAGTGAAGGGACCCCCCAGGCCTGTGCCCTCTGCCACTACATGGGCTGATGGGAACAGGGTCAAGTCTGTGGTTTAGGCCATGAGCACATAGCTGACCTAGAAATAAAGGCCCGTGCACACAGCCTGCTCTCCGCTTGCTGCCTGCCGCTTGAGGGCTGCTGTGGCTACAGGCACGCAGGACACCCTGAGGTGGTGTTTTCTTGCCCCTTAGAGTGTCTTCCTCAGAAGAGCTCCTCCCTCCCATTAAAGAGACTGATGCAGGGAGTACCGAGATGTCTACTCCAGCCTCATTCCACCAGCGGGACTCTCTTCTGGCTAGTATCCCGCCTCCGCACCCCAACTTTCAAATTAGAACCCGTGACTGACAGCAGCTGAGGCCAGTTTGCACAGTGTGTGGACACTGGGCCTGCTCGTGTTAATGTGTCAGCTCTCTCTCAAAGTGAATCTGCTTGTAGAGCAAGCTCATTTGAATTAAGGGTAGCATAGGCCATTCTCTGGTACGTCATGCCAATGGCCCCTGGAAGCCTCCAGCACAAAGGACCCTTTCTGCAGCAGCACAGAAGCTTCCCAGGCTGGGATCCTGACAGGTGAAGCCAGCCCTGTTCACCTGCCTGGTGGGTCTCCCTGGCAACTTTGGCCCTTCCTGCCAGCTGGCGGTCCTCAGTGCTGGGTGATCCCTCCCTCTCCACGGTGCTGCTTGGAGTGGGGGGGTCAGGCCAGTCACATCGACTTCTGTAAAGAAGTGTCAGCTTGCCAGCTTAAGGGCTGATGTCACTCCTGTGCTGGAGGTGGTGAGATTTGCACGTTTCCATTCATTCCCTGGGAATAGGCAGGTGAGAGAGGGTGGCAGGGCGGAGAAGCGAGGGCTATGCCATCCCTTCAGGTCCTGCAGGCACGTGTCATGGGCATGGGAGGGCCGCATCTGTGGGATGCACCCTTGTCCACCTCTCCTGTCACTCGCGGCCGGCATCCTCCCCCAAGCCTCCCTCCACAGTCCCGCAGCTGGGGGAGTATGCATGGTCCTGCCAGTGTGGTGAGCAGCTGGATGGTGGTGATGAATTCCTTACCTGCGCACTCCGGGCACCGTGACCGGGCAGCGTGTTTGGGAAGAAGGTGAGGGGCGGGGTTTGTGCGCTCTGTGCTCGTGTCCCCTGTCAGGGCGTGCCAGCACATGCTCCCTGAAATCCCACAGTGCCCAGCCACATCCCAACAGTCATCACAGTGACAATGTCCCAAGAGCGTCCTGTTTGCAGCCATGGTTGGGTGCTCTCCCTGCCACCTTTGACAGTAGCCACCGGGGGTCACTGGAGGGACCTGCCAAGGGCTAGAGGGTCTCCTCTTAATGAGAGTCCCCATCTGCCTTCCCTGAGGTCAGCAGTGGCCTGACAGAGGGAGGAACGGCCTTTAACTGAGCTTTGTGTTCCTCTGCAAGGAGACCTGCACCGTCAGGTGAGAGAGCAGGCCAGCCATGCCCCTGACTTGCCTGTGGGTTGCAGATAGTTTTTAGGATTGGGAGGGAGGGTATCTTGGACACTTACTCCTGTTTCTCCCTCTCTCTGTCTCTCCCCAGTGAGGAGGTGACCTGAACCCAGATAATAAACGTCAGCTTCATTATTCACCAATGATGGGGAGTGAACAGATGCTGCCCCTGTAGTGATACAGGGTGCACCACCCATGTTTCTTGATTTCATAAAGTTTTTTAAGTGAATTCTCTTGCAATCACACCCTGCATGTTCTCTCCATTGTAAGGCTGGATGCGTTACTGCCCCAAACAGGCAGAGTGTATGGTGATAATTTCATTCTCACACAAAAGGCAGGTTGCCCCACAGTTGGAAGGCAGGGTTCCTGTCTCAGAGGGGCTGTCCCTCATAATCGCCATCTCCACACTGCCACAGCCTGGTGTCACTGCTCCTGAGACACTGTCAGCCGATGTGTCAGCTGTGACTGACTCAACTATTCCTTCAGACACATCCTAACAAGTTAGTTTGCATTTCCCTTTAAGCAGATGTGAAATCACCTGAGCAGGCTGGACCCCAAACTGGCCTGCCACTTCGGCAGGGTGCAGGTTCCGGGTCTGACAAGTGTGTCCGAACTGGGGCGATCTCCATTCTGTGAGAAGCAAAAGGAACTCACGGTGCGCGCCTTTGCCCCACCTGCCGCCCGGAGAGGGTCCTCTCACCCAGGCTGATGACCATCGGGAGAAGCTGTCCACGCCCACCCTTGCTGGCAGCAGGGACTCACTCAGGAAGTGTCTCCTGCCGTCAACATAAATAAACATCATATGGAAATGGAAAGCTTAATGTAACTGGTAAACAGCAGGATTTTAAAAGCTCGAAGAGTAAGATTAGTGTATTGTTATAATGTTACATTCTGATTTAAGCAATTTTGAGTTCTTGTGAGGATTCCTCATGAAATGTCTATTTTATACGTGGTACAACACGCAACTGAGACTTCAAAAAAAACAGAACACCAATGAATTGACATCACTCAAATGGTGTTTTCTTATTAACCAACAAGAGCAATTAGAAACATTTCAGGTAACTTTGATCTCTGTGCTTGAATGCACACCGTTCATTTTCCTACGCCAACAAGCATAGGTGATGTTTTGAGCAGATCTCCATATGCTAATTCACCTATTTCCCTTTCGGAAAGATAGTGGTTTCCGATTGCTCATTCCAGGTGACAGGGAATGGCTTTGCTGTACATTCTCTGCAAAATAATGTATTGTTGCAAAATGACTTATAATAAACAGTACCTAGGGGAGAACTGAGTGCTGATTGTTTTTGACAAAGATGCATTATTAATGAAATAATAACATTGGCAGCATCTTGGATGCAAGCTAGCTGTGCAGGTTTATTTTTCTGTGCAGAACCTAGATCCTTGCTTTCTGTTCAGCGCCTCTCTGAGATGGGTGATCATCGCCAAGAAGAATGCATACACACATACCGGCTATGAAGAGGTTCCACATGTTTCGACAGGGAGGGAGTCATGGTTTTTTCTTGAAATACTTGCTAATACTGTATTTTGTTACCATTATTTTTCAGCTTTACTTAACTCAGTGAACATTGATTATCCTAAGTCAGAGGTCCCTCAAGCCACATAATCTATAACTAATGAAGATAATTTTTAAAATGGAGTATCTCCTTCTAGAATCCTAAGTGAAAGTAATATGAACAGTCAAGATGTAATGCATAATGTATCCCATCCGTGGCCAGTTCCAAATTGCAGCAGGCATCAGAATGGAAGGAAGACAGAAAGCCTCAAGTAAAACTCCACATTGCTCCAATTCGTGTGATGGAATTGGAGTGAATCAGTAATTTATCCCAACGAAAGCCATAGCTTCACAATGCAAATTTGGTGTGTGAAGCTCCAGAAAAGCCTTTGGACTAGATTTGGTAGTGTTCCAAATCCTATTTCACATTTTAGGGCTACTAATTATATAAAACATTGAATTTTATTTCATCAATTCAGTTCAGTTCCTGCTACTGAAATACTTGTGCTTCCAGTCGAATTGTGCCTCTTGTGAAGGGCTGGCCTCCATTGTCAAGGGCCCTGTATTAGCTGTGGGATGAACGGTGTTGAATTTACTGAAGTGCTTCGCTGGATGGCCTCCAGACACTAACAGGCAAATGGAATTAAATAAAAAGGGTCAGCTATATTTAAGAGCATCGTGTAAGTGCTTTAGAGACCCAGTATAATTAAAGACGCTGTAAACCAAAACGCCAAGTGCACACGTCACTCTCACCTGAGCACACCAGCCTTGTGGTGACTCAAGCAGAATCCGTCATGGACATGGAGCGGGGCATCCGCCTCCCAAAGGCAAGTGTTTTTAATGGAAGGTGGGCTTCCAAACGGGATTGAACAGGTGCCTAGAGAATTCCGAGTGTGCTGGGAAAGCCTGTGCAGTGAGGTGAACCCTTTCCACCCAAGGCAAGCCTCCTGATGGCAGTGGCAGGGCCCCATGGCTCAGGCGACATGTGCACGCACTGCCCAGTGGCTTTACCCCGTGGAGCCCTGTTCAGTGTCATACTGACGCCAAGCGGGCTGTGGATACGAGCTCCTTAAGATGTCTCCTGTTTCACAATATCTAGAAAGCCGCTCTAAGGCGGAGACTTGCCTTTTCATCCAGACCCCAGCCCCTAGCAAATGCTCACAACACAGTAAACACAGTCCAGGCTGAGTTAGTCACAGCTGAGAAGCAACAAGATAGAAGCATTTTTAGAAAATGGGGAGTATTTTTGGTCATTAAAAATTCACCCCATATTCTTCTCCACGTCTCTTGCTTCTCTGGGAGAGCATTGTTCCTGGGAAAGGACCTCTTTAGAATGCACCACAGTGATGTGGGGACACTGTTCAGACATCACCCCCCAGGGCTGCAGGCTGTGATTTTTTCCTCCGAGAGACAACCGCGGTGCTCCGACCACCCCCCAAGCTCTCCTGTACACACACCCGCTAAGAGCTGGCCCCGCAGACTCGGCCACGGCCGACAGGAAGCCGATGTGCCCCTCCCCCATCAGCTAGAGCCTGACCTACCGCCCAAGAGGTCCTGGGCCCTCTTCTCATCTTCGCAGGGCCACGGGCGCTGCCGCCTGCGGACGTCATGAGCATTGAGCACCCCTTCAACACAAGCCGGGCTCTGGATCCCTGAAGGGGTGGGGGAGAGAACAGGGTCAGGGCACAGCCCTGTGCGCAGGGCACGGCTGCAGACGCGCGCCCGGACGCTGGCATAGGTGCTGCCAAATGAAGCCGCACAGCCAATGAGGGCTCTAAGAAGTGTGGATGTATCCGGTCACCCTGGGACGTCGGAGGTGACAGCCAAGTTTCTTTTCACATAGGACTAGAATTTTTTTTTTCAAAATGATTTATAACGCATGCACAAGCACCGTAGATTATATACGTATGTTACATGTACACATGTGTGTGTATATATGTACATATTTTTAACATCAGAACAGAATATTTCATGGAAATTCTTAATTCTATTTGGGCCTGAAGCTTTATTCAATCCCATTGAAACCAGCTGGGCAGAAGGTTAAGGCAGAAGGTCATGTGGACCAGGCAGCCAGGCCTCTGGACCCTGGGGGCAGCTGTTGGTCAGGGTGGGTGAATGTGGCGTGCAAGCTCATGTCAGTATAAGACTTTATTTGGACAAATCTATTAGCAAATTGTATGTAGAGAAAGTGACATGTTCCCCTAGGAGTTGGAAGCAAAATCCCCACTGGCCTAAGGACAGAAAAGGACAGGGGAGAGGAGTCTGAGACACGGATGGATGACCAGCGAGACTGCAGCCTCTGGTTCAAGGCCTGAAACCCTGCCCTGTGACGAGCTCCAGCAGCTTCGTTTCTCTAAGGAGACGCTCACACTTAGTCTTCATGCTTCTCGAGGTCTTGCCTCACATCTGCACCTGATTCCAAACTTTATAACCGTAGAGAAAGGACCTGAGCCCAGTGCCAGCCCGGTCCCAGGGCCGTCATGACTCCGGGGGCAGTGTGGTGAGCTTGTTCTGCAGGCAGCCAGGGCTTTGACATCACAGGTCACGGGATCAGCCAGACAGGACTCGGAGGCCACAGCTCCTGCTCAGCTTTGTGCATCACACAACATTCTTATGTGTAATTTGTATAATTTGATGATTTTTGCATGTTTTCATCTACATCCAAATGACTAACAGACACCAGTTAAAAGAAATTTGTAGGGTTATGAGAAAATGTGCCTTCCACGGGGTCATCAGCGTGGACTTCTCTGGATGATTTTCTCATGCCATTTCCTGGGAAGAATAAAAAATATAAATATGAGTGACTGCAGTTGGCGACCAGGAGTGGGTCCCGAGAGGACCCCACCTCGTCCCCTCACTGACAGCTGCACTTACAGCACATGTGGAGTGGAGCTGGCATCGCGGCAGAGTCCGACTTCCATGAGGCATGTGCCCCTTGAAGACACCCAGCAACAGAAGACCAGGCGTGACAGAATCACATTCTTTGTGAATAGACAGATGTTCACGTAGTCATAGAATATTCCAGAAAAATAAATAAGGCATTTAGTCATGGCTTAGGGAGAAGCTTTCAGGCCTGCCTTACACCCTCTATATTTGAAGTTTCATGAACACATTTATTATGTCCCCCAAAACAAAAACAAGCAAGGAAAAAGTAAAACATAACCATATTCCAGTTTTGCCACCTCACAACAAACCAACAAACTAAGCTTATTGGCTCTGAGGTCTCATCTTCCCAGTCCCCATGGAAAACATGGACCAAGATGCTGGCTCTGTACCCTGAGACCCTCACCCCACCACCCAGCCCCGGATTTCCACACGTCACCACCCAATCCCTCGTCTCGACCCCTTGGTGAACCAGGAGGCAGCACGTGACTTGAAGCCATTTGACAAATGCCCCACAAACTTGTATTGTGTGCTATTCAAATAACATAAAACAGAGGGGGTGCCCAGCTACCCCCACTCTCCCGTGCTGTCACGCCCAATAGGTTTCAGCCATCTCATTAAAACCTGGGACCGTTGTCATGATTTACTCCAGGCAGGCCTGGTGGAGCTTGTCACCTGCAGGGCAAGGGGTCACATTCAGCTGAAGAAAATTTGGGGGGCAGCTCTCAAGGAGGCGTATATTTTGTGGAGGCAGAGGTGCTCCCCTGTATCCTGAAAACCGATGCTGGGGGCAGGTCATTGTTCCCTTGCACAACGCAGGCCAACACCCATTTGAATACCTTCATGCCCTGCTCTGTGTATTCTCTAATGTAGCATAAATAATAAATAAGTGTGACCATGGCTAGAGGAATGCAGTTCTGTGCTTTCATTCCTTGGAGTGGGAACTGCTTTTGAATTATGTTATCATTTATTACGAGGCCCAATGGTACATTCTCCCTCTCTCCTCCTCACTCCAAAAGCATGTGAATGCATCACAGACAGGGCAGAACCTTGTTAGCTGTGCACTTGAAAGAACTTTGTGCTGCATGCATGCACATGGCAGACACACCCTTCTGGAGGAGGCCTGGTAATTACGGTTGCAGGGTTCCAATGCGTCCACGTTGCCAAATCGGACACATTTTGCAATTGACCTATTTTGAGGAAAGAACAACCATGAGCAGCAGCGAACCCCATCAATGGGTTAATAAATTCACGTGCTTTTCTTTTTTGAAAAAGGCTTATTTAAATGTTTATCAGTTGTGCAAAGTGGAGCCACACGGGTGATGCCCTGGGGATGGCTCATCATTGCCTATGCATGGGAGCGTTGTAGGGAGATTAAAATAACATTGAGTATATTCTGTAAATGAAGGAGAGGACTAACAGAAGCCTCTGGAGCCCATTATAAATTTTAATAATACATCAAGGTAATGTAACCGAATAACTGATCTCCAAGGGAAGAAACACAACATTTGGCTAATATTACAATTTAAATTATGAAAACAAAAAGAGCTTTTACTTAATCTTGTCTTTCTGCTTTTATTCTTTAGGCTCTTTTTTATTTTCCCTGAATCCAAAACACCATGTAAACAAATAAAAGTACGGGAGAAAATAAACAGTTTGGCATCTCAGTAGATTAATTAATGCGCTTCAGCCTTGGCACCAGTAGGCGAAAATTATGTGCATAAATAATATCACTAATTAAAAAGATGCAGATTAACATGCAAATAATGTTAATGAGGATCTGCCATTCCAGAGTGGATTCGCATAACATCAACAATTTAATGGGTTGGAAGGCTTGTGTTTGCATTACATTAATAAATTTCAAAGACCTTGCATAAAAAAAGTTCTGGTGGAGCCTCTGTTTCCCACTTGTGAGTTATAAATTCTGTGGGCAGTAGCGAGCGCTTGTCGGCAGATGCCAAAGTCATTATCTAAAAGACTGTGGAGAGGGTGCCACGCGCCAGCGTGACCAGCTGTTGGGAACTGGGCAGTCGGCATTATTCGTGCCAATTATTCATATTATTTGGGTAGTCTTGATATTTATTTAAACTGATTAATATTTTGTGCTCGGCATCTTGTTCTGGAGGGAAATCATTTTAAGCAAGCAAAGTCTAAAAAAAAAAACATCCTTATCAGCCTTTGATGTGTCGTGGAAGTTGGATGCATAATGGAATTGATTAAGCAGACATAATTCTGAACCACAGACAAAAACAGCATTAAACGTCTTTAATGATGTCATAGGATGTTGAAATAAAATGTCACAGCATTAATTTCCAAGTGGGCCATAATGCACTGAACTCTGAAAATGAAAAGACTGCAAATCGCAAAACCAGCTACAGGACGATGATGCTTCTGTTGGTGGGTTTTTAAGATGAAAATTCAAGGCCAAGGGATGCCTCAGTAAATCCTTCCTAAAACACATATTACCTTCATCAGTCTCCCTGACTAGTCCTTTTCCTCCCCAGTCCTGGCCTAGGGCCTCCTAACGGAGGCGGAAGCATCTTGGCAGTCTGCCACCAGGGTCAACCAGATGCCCATCCTCTGCCAGCGAGCTGTCCACACTCACCCTTTCTAGAGGGTGGGAAAACGTCCTTCCCTGGAAGCTGGCCGTGAGCATTCCAGGATGCGTGGGGACAGCCTGGCAGCTTATCTGCACAGGCCAGAACCAGCACGGACAGATCAGGAGGCGGGCAGCAAGGCTGAGCCCAGGGAAAGCTCCTCCCCGAGTTGGTGGAGAGAGAAGCAAGCTGGGGATGCTCCAAGCACAGCCCCCATGCCAGAAGAGGCTTCCTTCTCTGCAAAAGGCCACAAGCAGTAGGCACGTGCCTTGGCCTGACCTGCTGCCCCTCCAGCTCCCTGTGCTCACATGCCCAGGTCAGGAACAGGATCTTGGTGCCCACATCCTGTTGACTGGGGACAACCTCAGACATGCATCACTGACCTCCTCAGGGTTCCTAGCAGACAGACAAGGAGGGAGCTCCCTCACCCCACTGCTGCCCCCAGCCTCATGAGGCTTGCCAGTCATGGAGGCTTCCAGACCCAGTGCAACAGCAGTCCCAGATTTCATCCATGTTCTCAATCCTGCCAAAATTTAGATACCCTCAGGGAGAAACAAAACAAAACTAAAGCTTTTACAGCTTTAAATGCAAGGCAAGGTGCCAGTTTGCCTGGATGCTGCTGGGCCCCAGCTCACAGCCCACCCGGGACGGGTCCCGCACCCCAGAATCCTGATGCCGAGATGACAGGTGGGCAAAGGAAGGGACTGTGTTAGGAAGAGGTGTGCTCAGCCACTTGTAAAGTTTCTTCTAGAGGGAAGTGGATATTCAATGCCATGTGTTGCTTGCACATAATTTCTCCAGGATAGGCCCTCACTGGAAGGTGAGCTGGGTGAGGAAAGGCATCCAGTCGGCCTTTGCAGCTAGAACATCCCAGGGGTGCCAGGCTCTTAGCACAGGCTCCAGGGGGCTGGTGACGGGTGAAGCAGGGTAGCCAGGACACCAGGACCAGGCTAGGGCAGCCCTCACCATCCCGTCATGGACTGAGCAGCAACTGTGCGCCCCACCGTGCAGCCTTTCACGGATTCCCATTGCACCACAGGGGCTGGAACACACATTCTCTCAGGACTCACGCAAGGACCTGCCATGGAAAGCTGCTCCGCCTGCCAGGATGTCGCCCTTGGTGTTACAAGCCAGAAGGGTTAAGAGTCCCAGGAAATAGTACCAGGCATGCCGGTCCCAGGCAGGGGCTTCCACTGTGATTACCTAATCAACAGTCATAGTCAGCTGATTCTTGAACTTACTTACGCTGAGGGAGACATTCATTCACCTTCAGTGCCCCCGGACGACCAACCTGGATTTAGTTTCACACCTGATGTGGAGAAATCATGTGCTTTTTATCATTGGTTTCCAGGTTGGCAACAAGGAACATACACAAAACAGAACAATTATGAGGCACATGTTTCAAAATAAACAAATTACATACTGGTAGAAAGGCTGCTATTGATATATTTGTCAATACTGTTTAAAGTCTGTGTTCTTAATGAGTTAGGGCTTCCCTCTGCTCTTAGCAAAGATGTAAAGGAATAAAGGATGGCTATCCAGTATAAATCAATGGTACAGTTGTGAAGTCGCACATCGAGCATGTTCTCAGGTGGGTTTCTGCCACGCTCTGTGGGCATCAGGACAGATGGCAGAAAGCAGGTGGCTCTCACTGAAGTTTTCCAGGAATACTTGCTTTGTATGGGGAACAGGGACACAGCTGGGAGGGGAGTGGAGAAGATAGAGAGAAGGCCTAGGTAGATGGGACAGCGGTCCTGTCCCAGGTCACAGCGTCACACCTGCCGCAGGTCCCTGCATGGTACGTCTTGTTGAATGTGAGCTAAACAGTCTTTGGCAATTGTAAAGGTCTGATGGGATGGCTGGCTCCACCCCCCTGAGGTTGTTGAGGGCACACCAGGGGCCACTTTACCAGTATCTCTGGCGGGGCTTAAAAGTAGAGACGGTGAGGCAGGGAAGCCTGGTATCCTTGTCTGGGTCCCCCAGGGCACTTGGCCTGCACTGCCACCCCCCAGCCACGTGTGAGCGAGCCCACATCAGCAGGAGCTGTCCCTGGAGTGTGCACACAGATGCTGGGGCCCTCAGTCACCAGAGGCCCTCCAGGCCCTCTTGGGGCCTTCCTCACAGGCTTCCCCACCTTTCCTCAGTCTGTGCTTCCTGTCCAGCTCTGCATACCTGGGACAGCTGCAACTCTCTGCAGGGTTATTCACAGAACATTCCCAGGGGTATCTGGGAAGTAGGGCCCCCTGGTGTGGAAATAAAATGCCCCAAGTGGGCTCCGGGGGCCTGCATGCCTGTAGCCCACTGCAGAGGTGATCCTGGCTCCAGAGCTGCCTGCCCCATCGCAGGTTTTTCTTTGGAAGCTCAGGAACCATTTCGTACAAGCGTGGAGCTTAGTAAACAGAAGACTCCCCTCTCTTTACTAACCTGATGGGTTTTAAAATTTGAGTGTCTCATTTTAATACAGAAAATCCAACCAACTTCAGTAGCTCAACAATGACAAAAGAATCGGAGACCCAAGGACATGATCACCTGCGAGTGGGAAGAAGTAAAAGTGGTTCATTTCCTCCTCCTTCAGTAAGACCTGAATGTGCTGAGGATCTAAGCGCTCTCTTGAGCTAGTGGGTTCCTGCCAGTGAGAGCCATCATCCAGGCTACTGAGGAAACGCCACCTCCCCTGCGCTGCCTTCCTAGGTTGCCCTCGCCCTGGTCCAGATGGCCCTGCTTTGGACACCGGACTCCGCATGCACCCCACATCAGGTGTCCCAGGGAAATGACCCCCAAAACAATGCCATTAAGCCACTTGCCATTTGCCTGAAACTAATGCAATAACTCACTTCTCTAAAAATAAAGGCAGAAAATAAAAACGCAGACTATACAGCTCCTGTTTTAAATGTTGCCCATCCTGTACTTGTCACTCTCACACATCCATGTCTGCAGTAGAAAAACAAAGTTGAACATTATTTGCTGGACTTGAACATAAAGTGCTTCAATGTAATTAAGGACTGAAAATTCCCTTAAAGATTGAAATTATCTCAATTGGCCATCAACATGTCCCAAGCCAGCTAGATAATTCTCAACACTTCATTTCACTAACTACCTTCCAAGAGGTCTTAATAGGGTTGCAGGCTGCAGACCCAAGCGCCTCCGGGATGCCAGCCGCCGGGCAGCGCTCTGGGGGGTGGGGGGTGCCCTGTACTCCTGTGTTGCCGGGGCCCCTGCCCAGCGCTCCTGGTACCAGCCACACAGAATGACAGAAAAGCTGGTGCCAATATGGCCTGAAGGCTGAGGATTCTCCTCCCCCCGGCTCCCTCGTCTGCTTCCTGGGGGACCAAAAAGGACCAGTGAGACAGACAGTTCTGGACAATCCCCGCTCAGAGAAAATGTCTCCAGACACATGGAGCAACACTCAGTTGCTCGCCTTCTTGGCACCCTGTTAGTTCCACTGAACCTATTTCATGGCCTCCGACTGTGGCTTTGAAGAATGAAAATACTGGAGGTCCTGGCAGCATACTTACCGTTCAAATGAGGTGATCCTGCATTGCAGTTGGTCATAGCTGCTCTTGAGGTTATTATCTCCAGTGCTAACAAAGAGTGGCCACCATTTATTGAATTTCCTCTGTCCCAGAGGGTGCACTGAGTGTCCTGCCAGGACAACGGAGCCATGAGGCAGATGGGCTTGACTCTAGTTCAGAGATAAGAAAACACTACTAATGGCCCAAGAGCCCCGGGGCAGAGCTGCTGGGTGGCAGTGGCACGCGAGCAGCCAGGGGCCCATGGCAGCACCGGCCTGGGGCATCTCTGAAGCCAGTGTGTTTGGGGCAGCCCCGGGGGACAGGCACCACACAGCGTGGGTGTCGGCATGGAGGAACACAGTGCAGCCGATGCTGCCCGTGGGTGCGGCACGGTGCTGCCTGTTGGCATCCCCAGATCTCGGCCTTGGCCTCACTCCCCCTGGAACTCCCCTGCCCACTCCTCCCGCTGAGTCCTTTCCGAAGGGCCCTCATAGAAGGCAAACTCTCCCGTGGGGCCCTGGGTGCAGCTGGCAGAGCCTTTGTCTCCCGGGAGCCCCTGGAGGCTGGCCCCTCACTCCCAGGCACCACGCCATTCTTGGCTAGCTGATTCAGGCCCACAAATAAGTCTGGCTCTGCTGTGCACTGGCACTAGGGGTGCAGAGGGCAGAGCACATCCCCTGGTGCTGCCCATGGACCTCATTCACAGGCCACTCTGCTCAGAGACCAAGCTCTGGGGCCAGGAACCGCATCTTCAGGGGGAGTCCTGCAAGGACCTGGGGCCCGGGGCTCCAGGAAGGTGCCTTGAGGTCACAGGCCCTCACCTGCAAACAGTCCCGGGGCAGGTCAGCCAGGCGAGTGATGGGGAGGGGCTTCCCAGGAACATGAGCACAGGAAGGAATGATCAGGAGAGGGGCAGAGTCAGCCTGTGTGACATCAGACAGCTCCCAGGCGCAGGGACGCGAGGGTGACGGCGACGGGACTGCAGGCCTCCTACTGGGGGCTCTCGCTAAAGGCTCTGCTGTGTCCGGTGGCCAAACAAGCCCTGCGAACTCCAAGTGCTCCCCAAGTCAGGGCTCTGTCGGGAGGATCTCTCTGGTGATGGTGGGGGTGTCGGGTGGAGAGTGTAGAGGGCCGCCAGCAGGACCAAGACGCAGAAGGACAGCCTGGCGCCGTGGAGGTGCAAGCCTCCATGCCCAGCTCTCCCCCCACTGTGTGGTCACGCCCACTCTGCGCTGCTCAAGGAGCCCACGGGAAGGAGAAACATGGGGCATCTTTCAGCGGGCTGGTGCTGCCCGAGGCAGGGAGACAGCTCTGCCACCCACTCACTCAGCAAGCGGCCCAAACCCAGCAGGACACCGAGTGCCCCAGTTACGGCTGTATGTGTCTCCCTTGCCAGCCTGAGGGGTCTGAGGGGAGGGACTGCTCGGTTCCTCTCTGCACTGTCAGAGGTCATTCCCTGGGAGGGGGACCCTGATGTGTAGATGGGAGGCAGCAGGCGGCACGTGGATGCCCTGGGGACACCACATGCAGAGGAGAGAGGCATGCAGGGGCGACATGCAGGGGGCAGCAGGTGGGGTGACACTCAGGGGGCACAATATATGGGGGGCAGCACGCAGGGGGTGGCATGCAGGGACCAGCATGCAGGAGCTGGCATGCAGGGGGGCTCTGCACACAGGGAATGGCACACAGTGGGGAGTGCCGCACACAGGACTCCCAAGCCAAGGGGTGTGCAGAGCTGGGACACCCCTCAGCAAGGACCCCAGAGGCCAGGACCAGGGCCCGCGTCTGCACAAGCAGCCATGACTGCGCTGCCCCAGGATTGCGGAGAAGATGTCCTCTGCTGAGGGCAGTGTACACAGGGGGCATGGAGAGCTGGACGCAGGGAGGTGCCTGGTGGCGGAGGGCTGCAGGCCTCAGCCATGTGCCGTGGTCTCGACACCCCTGCCCATCACAGGCTGAGGTCACCTCCTCGGCATGGGTGTGATCTCATTTCCTGGCAGAATGTGTGAGAGGAAGGTCGGCAGGTGACATCACCAGCCTGTGGCTGGCGGGGGGCCTGAAGCTGTCAGCCACAATCTCCCCTCCCTCTCCAGGCCACCGGGGGTCCTGTGGGCCCTCCACTCATGTGGGGTTGCCTAGGGACTTACCTGCGGGGACCCGTGGCCTCATCACACCAGTCTCACCTTCCAACGACGACCCTCCTCAGCGCCGGCTGCCTGCTGTGAGGGCTGGGCCAGTGACCTAGAGGCGAGCCCCAGTGGGCTGGTGGGTGACGGCGGCACACACACCCCCACCATCACAGCAGCACCACCTCTTCCTGCCAGTGGGGAACATCAGGACCCCTTTTGCTAGCCCCTTGCCAAAGTACCCCTCGGCTTCTTCTCTGATGGCCTGTCAACTCTGAGCCTTAGGCCCAGGGAACCACATTGGTCGGGCAGTACCCGCAGTGCCAGGGTGGTGGTGAGAGGGGCCACGCTGACTTTGCCCCAGGATTTCCCTGAGGAGAGACACCAATCTGAGGCCTGATGCAGAGTTCAGGGGCTGGTCCCCAGAGGGCACCGCCCAGCTGCACTCTGGGAGCATCTTCAGGAGGCTGCTCCTCTATTCGGCTGGCAGCATGTGGGGAAACTCGGGGTCCTGGGCCAGCTGCCCACAGCAAACTCACGGTACTGTCAAGCAGGCGCTTGTCTTGGGTGAGGAAGTGGGATCGCAGGCCGGCGCCGCAGACCCTGGGGAGTCCCGCACAGGAGCTCCGGCTGGGGTCTGGCAGCGCCAGCAGGAATGCATTGACCCCAAGCAAGAAGAACTTCTTTCCCAGGTGGGAGGACGTCCCTTGCAACCAGCCCGGCCGCAGACACACGCTGGTCCCCAGGGGTGGTGCCGCCTCAGTGCAGCCTCCACTGGCCCTCCCGGGGCCGACCGCACATCCCTGCACGGACCGCGTGTGCTGCCCACAGCTGCTGTCCGCGGGGAAAGGTGCTGCTCACGCAGTGACTCAGTGCCTCTCTCTGGTGGGTGCCTGGGGCGGACGTTAACATGCAACACTACAGCCCCCACACTCGGCCACCAGCCCTGCAGGCCCACCTCTGGGCCTCTGCCCGGGTCTCTGCATCGGATCCTCCAGTGCTTCTCCTGCCGGCCCTTGGCTAACCGCCAAACTGTTCCTTTGTCACTGCCTTTCACACAACTCAGGTGTCCTCCTGTCCTCCCCTAGGGGTGCTGAACTGACGGCTGCAGTGTCACCAGTGGGGATGTGGGGCTCCAAGCCAGTGGCCTACAACCTCCCGGCACTCTATGCCTCACCTGGGCCAGACCTGAGGTGCCACCTCCATCCTACTGCAGCTGCCTGCTGCAGCTGCCACGTCTCATGGAGCAAAGCTCACAGGGGCTCCAGCTGCGCGGTCCCTTGATGTCAGGCCTCCTTGCTGGGCCCTACAGCACCTGGGACTCTGTTTCCTACATCTGTAGTGGAAGGTGGGGTCAGGTTCCAACATCCTGGGTCTGTGGTGAGAGCCCCCTGAAGTCTGGACACAAGCTCCATGGTGTCATCTCTCCCCAGAGACACCACTGTTCTACAGGCCCTCCACCCCATGGCCTCTGTTACAGAGGTCCCAGACCTTCTGCAGAGCCCTCCATCCCTCTGGGCCCACTCAAAGCTGGCAGCCCCCAGGACGGTGCATGAGTGGGTCAGACAGTCCCCAAGAAGTAGAGTATGACGGCTTCAGAATGCACAGGCCCACTAGGTCTTCCTTCTCGTGATGGGCGGCTAAGATGAGATCGTGGTTCCTTTACTTTAAAGGGGGTGCCCCAGCTCTCCCCAGGCAGGTAAACTACTAACCCTTCCCTGATGTGGATGTCCTTTGTCTTTCCTGCCAGCCACCTTCCCAACAGTCCTGCCCAAGGCACTTTTCTGTTTTATTAACAGTGTCACTGACAGAGTGGACCTCTGAGCTTCTCCACAACGTGACCAGGTGGTCCAGGCCTCTTCATGCTACAACCCCACAGATGTGAGCATTCACATAGCCTTGGTGAGATGAAATGCCCAGTCTGCCAGTTCTGCCCTCCTTTGTGAGGACAGGAAATCATGCACTCACCAGACGGGTGCCACAGGCCATGTGCCCGAGTCCCTTAGCGTGTTTGAGCACAGATGCCACATGGCTGAGTTCCCGGTGTCCTCTGGGATGCACCTGATCTTTGTGGAAGCCAGGCTGTTAGCTAACTGGGGACATGGTGGGACCGCCACACCCACACACTTTGCTCTTGAGGAGGCGCTAATCTTTGCCGTCGCCAACCCTGGTTGCTGCCAGGGTTGGGATTTGCCATTTGGCTGGAGCAGAGCCTGGTCTTCCACACTAGGATGGGTCACCTGATGCTGGTCAAGGAACCAGTGCTGGCTTCCTGCCCCCTCAGGGCATGCAGTCCCATTGCTCACCTGGGGCCTGGGGAACCTGCTGCTGGGTGGGCCCCTGAACACAGGAGGCTGGCAGAGCCAACTCTGTCCTGGACTCTGTGGTGGTAACTGGGCTCCCACTTGCCCCCACTGTCACAGGGACGCCACCTTAGTGCTCCAGGCACCTACCCATCTGCATTGACTCGAGCCTGGCCCAAGAGTCCTCAAAATGCTTGGGGCTCCCCCTCCCCCTGCAGGTTTCTCTTGGAAAGGCCCTGGGAATCCCCGCCGTAGACATGCACCACGTACTGTTGAAGGCTGTTCCTCAGGGTGACCAGCCTTTTCTTCAGCCAACACTCCGGATCTACAAACAGCTTCTGGGCCAGAACCTGAGCCAGGGATCATGACCCCTGGAGCAACTGTCCACAGCCCTCAGAGGATTTGCCTGGCTTCCTTGTGTATAGACTAAATGATGCCCTTGTGGGCCACCCTGCCATCCTGTCCTGGATGCCAGCTTCTCTCAAGCACCTCTGTAGCTCTCTGCAGGCTGGGCTCACCGCCTGTCACTGCAATACTCCCTGGCTTCATGCCAGTCACATCCACCATGCATCTGACAGGTAAGCACCATCACCTGCCCCCTCATCCCAGCACTATCAGGGTCCCAGCTACCCAACATCTCCTAAAAGCAGCCTAGTCCACAGGGGCAGCCACCACCACACATCTTCTAGGGGAACATCATGGCCTGGCAGGTTTTTGGACCCTGCTCAGCGTATCTACCCTAAATACCTACCCCTGAGCCTTGGTGCCTCCACAGTCTGTCCTGCAGACTCACTTCTGCCCCACGTCCTACGGGCCTTTCCCAACCCCCTAGCCCAGATGACAGCACATTACACGGTCTCCAGGGGGCTTTGCCAGGGTGTTCAACACCACTTTGTGGAACAAGTCCTCTATTTAGATAAAATCTCCTTATCCAAACTTGTATCCCATGCCCCTGACCCAGGCCCTGGGGGCCTCTCATCATGCCCAGGCCAGCACATCTGTATCTTTTGTGGGGTTGTGCAGGGCCTGCCTGAGGGGTCCCACCTCCTTCCCTCTAGCAGCAGGCTCAGCTGGCCCTGGGCAGGTTACAGGGCCACGTGGGGGTAGAAACTCGTGGACGTGTGTGTGGCGTGGGCCTGAGTGTGCACGTGCATGTGCGTGTCCTGCAGGGAAGCCTGCCTCAGGGCAGGTGTACTGGCAGTTGGCCACAGGAGGGGCTGCTTCTGAGGCCCAAGAGTCCCAGAGATGTAAGAACTCAAGATTGTCAAGTGCATTGACCCAAATGCCCCTGGCCAGGTCTCGTGTCCCATCCCTTCCCAGGGAGGACAGGGCCTGATCCTGTCCAGCAGGCCTATGGGAGACAAGCGTCCAGCCTGTTCTGGAACCTGTTCTTCCAAGTCCTGAAGCCAAACCTCATTTCCCTGCCCACCATCTGCAGGTGAGCAGAGGCCCTCCATGGGTGGCCAAGGAGCTTCTGTGCCTTCACACTGTGCCCCAAGATGGTGACCAGCCAGCGCAGGCATTCCTGGCTCTCTCAAGCGTGCCCTTCCCGTGTCCCTGTCCCAACGTGGTCAGGCACACTCACTCCACCCTCTCTGCCCAGCACCTGGGACTGCACTTGGCCTGGAGACTCGTGTGTTCCAACCTAAATGGTGAGAGGGCAGGTGGAGGGTCGGGGGCCTGTCTCCCCACAGGGGCCCCGAGGAGAATGGCAAAAGTGGGGCCGTAAGCCCCAGACAGACGCTCCTGGGTGTCGTAGGCCAGCTGCCTTTCTTCGTTCCCATCACAGCAGCTCCTCGCTTCTCCAGTCTTCATCAAGGATGCCAGACTTCCTCACAGGCTTCTTCGAGGTGGCTGGACTGTCTGTTTTCTATACACGTCGAAAAGCTGACCTACTTTTTGTTTTAAATAACACCTCTTCCGACTCTACCTTCATTTTGGAATATAAAGGTTATTTGGTTATCAAAGGTTCTTGTACATGTTGGCTGGTTTTGAATTATGTAGAATTGATGTGGTTTTTTGTTTGTTTTTGTTTATAATAGTACTTGGCCCACACCCAGCCCAAAGAAAGATGCTGGGCAAGTATGTCGTGGGTCCTCAGAGTCCTTCTGACCCTCTGGCACCCTGCCTCCTGCTGGGTATCTGTGGAACGTTTTTGAGTTTGTGATGTCAGGGTTTTTTGCCCGCCTTAGTGTCCTCCCCTCCCTGACCTCGCTGAGAAGAACTGCCTTTCTATCTCTAAATGACAAAGTATCTCCTGCCCCAGCTGACAAAACTGTCCTAGAACTTCCCAGGGTCTTAAGGTATTAGCTTTCCGGTACCATGTCAAACATCATGTGAACGTTCCAGCCCAGGGCTGTACGTGATGACTGAGTGTGTTGTTTGGGGTCCTATTCAGAGCCTTACAGGATTCCTACACCAGCTGAACTTAATCAGATGTAAGCATGGGGTCTGACAGTGACTATAATGGGGTACGTGGCGGGGGACTTGATAATATGGGTGAATGTAGTAACCACAATGTTGCTCATGTGAAACCTTCACAAGATTGAACATCAATGATACCGTAATTGAAAAAAAAGAAAAACAAAGAATGTGGTCTGAGCCTAGAGACCCCTGAGCCTCCAAGAGATTCTGCACCACAGCACAGGAGGCTCACGGCCTGAAGGGAGGAGCGGGGCCTGGTTCAGCCACGGTCGCAGCAAAGAGAACCGAGGGACACTGTGTGTGCTGCAAAGTCAAGGCCCCAGGCACGGAGCGGCCCTGGGCGAACTGAGTGCTACCTCGAGCTGACAAGATTCCTGAGCTGGGACATCCATGGACAGGACCCAGGAAGCCCTGGCCTCCAGTTTGCCACACGGAGGGTGCCTCCCACCAGCCCTCCCGCGGCCAGCTGGTGGGCCACAGCACCTTCGTCCCTGCCGCCCACTGCACTTCCAGCACTGGGCTCAAGCACCTGTGTGTGGAAGGAGGGCCTCCGCTGGCCCCAGGCAGCTGACGGACAGTGAGGGGGGACGGTGATGGCCCCCTCCAAGCCGGGACCCTTCAGGGCTGCGTCTCAGCGTCTGGTGGTCCCCTCCACTGGTTGCTTGGCCACAACCAGCAGCGAGCCAGCGATCACCCAGCCAAACCAGTTGATCCCACTTCCCCTTCCTTCCCCAGAGCTACTGCTGCAGGTTGCAACCCTGCAAACGACCCTCCGGATAATCCTGGAGGTGATGGCTCTGCAGGAGCAGAGGGGAGCACCCAGGCACGTCCGGCAGGCTCTGTGCCCCCCGAGGCCCCAGCATGCTGCTTCCGATGCAGCTCCACCCTGCTGGGCAGCCTCGTGCCATGGCCCCCTGACGCAAGTCCCCTGCTGGCCCCAAGGTCACAGCTCCCAGGCTCTGGGCACACCTTCCCCTTCTGAGGCTGGCGGTGACCCCGCAGGGCATGTCCAGGTGGGCCACTTCCCATTTGCAGCCCTTTCTGTAACCAGTCCCCCATACCATGGCCCCTCTGGGGAGGCTTTTCCCCTGAGGCTGACCCTGAGCCTGAGCATGACCCAGATTGTGGCGTGGCTCCCAGAGCAGGTCCACTTGGCCCCAGGATGGGGAGGGTGGGTTTTTCTTCCTAATGGCAAATGTTTTGCTGGTTTTGTAGAGCCCTTTTCACGCTTAACACTTTTTACTCAGAAAGAAACCAAAGCTGCCTTTCCAGCCCCTGGCTGACTAATTCCTGGACACCCAGGAGGCCAAAATGCCAGAAACAGACCTCAAAATCCCCATCCGCTTCAGCCCAGGGCGTGCCATTCAGTCTCTTTCTGTGCAGTCAGGCTCATCGAGACCGGGAGTGGGCGGGGCATTCGTCAGCCACTGCACCTACAAACCAGGGGAGTCCAGGGGTGCCCCATCCACACAGCAGGCACGATTCAGCATTTCCTCAGTCTCACGCAGGGCTGGGTCTCCTCTGTGCTCCACAGTGATGTTTAGGTTAGAAGCAGGAGAAGGTGAGGGGCTCGGAGGATCCGTGACCCCGGGAGAAGGGATTCTGTGTGATTACAGGCCCAGCAGAGGTCAAGGCAGCTCCAAGGCCAGGGCAGGGGGAGAGCTGCGTGGACCGGGCATGCCTCCATCCCTGACGCCGTGCATGCTTGCCTTGGCACTGAGGCCAAGTTACATTCTCGGCCTGCACCCACCTCCTCGCAGCGCTGCGCCTAGAGCTAGAGACAGGGGCGGCCTGTCTCCTCAGCTGCACCCTGGGTTGTAGCAAGGCTCCAGGAGGCGAGGCCTATGAGGACTGGGCCTGCGTGCTTTGGCCACAGCCTCTCCCGGCCAGTGGGAGCCAAGGCTGAAGGTCAAAACCCCAGACAAGGGGAAGTTGGGTCAGATTTCCAGACAAAGGGTGAAGAGTCAGAGCCAGAGGACAAGGCCAGGCCTCCGGACAGCAGAGCTGCAGAGCGTGGGCCATCCACAAGGAGCAGAGCATGGATGTGGGGAAGGGGCACACCGAGTCCGGGCTGCACCCAGAAGCTCAGCCGAGGGAGGTGCCTATGCCAGGGGCCAGTGCACATTTGGAGGATGAGTGGGGAGACCCAGCTTCCAAAATGTGAGTCACACGCCACCATCCCTGAGATGTGCCTGGCACATGGCGTAAGGGGCATGCAGGTGGATGGAACAGACTGGGGAGCGCTGCAGTTTTGCTGTTTGCATTTTTAATTTCTTTCTACAATCTGGGCAAGTGACTGTGCAGTCCCCAGCCTTTGGTGAGGTGCCATGGGGCTCATGGAACACGGGCTGAGGCTCTTCTGGCACAGGGTGGGGAGGCATGGGTGAGACAGATCCTGGGGGAAGAGGAGAGGAAGCCCAGCCTGCCCGGGATCCTGCTGGACCCTGTCCCCAGGCTCAGTCCCCAGTCCTTCAGCCCCCAGCAGAGCCATCTGTGGCCTCTCCAGCCTTCTCGCTCAGATTCCAGGCCCCAACAAAACCTGCCTGCAGTAGAACTGGGCACTTCGCAATCCTGATGCAATCCTCAGAGTCTCACAGATTAACAAGAAAGCATCTATTTTAGAAATCTTCATTTAATCTGTAACAGTCATAAAATGATCAAGATCCATTTGTGCATTCAAAAAGATAAAGCACTAATTTTCTAAAAACTTCATTTTATTTTGTTTTTTTAAATCCTATGATTTTTTTTCTGATCTCTCAATCTAATATTTGTTCTCATGCTGTTTTCTATGTCCTTCAAGATAAATTCAGCATCATAAAAGACCAAATATTTCTTTCAGGCACAAATTATATTTGTCTTCAAGAAAACAGCATGTTAATTCTACTCAGATCATGAGGTGGTGATTATGTAAGCTTCTGATCTTAATATTTCAATAAGGTATATTTCATATGTAAAATGAAAATTCACACAGTTGTTTATTCTACATCAAATGAATAGAAACCTTTTCTTCTTTTGTCCGTTAGCATCTGCATTTGAAACAATGACAGTCATTTGTTGTATGTCATATCTAAATCACAATATTGGTGATTTTAAATCAATATATTAAGTCTAAATTGCATTTCTCAGGTTTAAAATGATAAAAGTTTTATTACTGAAGACATAATTACTCAAAAATTCAATCTGCACCCCAAATCCATGAGCTCTCACAAAGATATAAGTTTTCCCTGATTTTACTCCTTAATTCTATATCACTCAGACCATGAGAGCTGAGCCCAGCACTATTTATTGTTCCTTGTCTCACGGTTGATACTGTATTGTCATAAAAATCTACACATAAAAAAAGTGATGATTAAGCATCTTCCTATACAAGTGTTACTAATGTCACATATCTATGACTAAGGTCTATTTCTATGACCAAAGAGAATAACCTAATTTGAACTAGAAGGACAGAATATAATTGTAAAACAATCCTTTGCATTTTAAGCAACATTTAATTAGAAACACACTTTAACCACCAAAATGATAAAAATCCAAGAGATTAAAATTTGAGTGTCAATTATCATAAAATTCATCATTGTAATTCTTATTAAAACTCAGTGTTTAGATAGGTAATGATTTTATAATATGCCAATTTGCATAAGGAGCCCGGAGATGGCTTATTATTTCGATTCTACACAATTACAATTCCAGCTCCATACATCAGAGCTCTTAGCAATGTACAATCGCTGTGCTAATTAATAAGCCATTTACTGACTGCAGCTAGTTACGGTGGTCCTGCAGCTGACCTCGCAGAAGACGAGCCATCTCTGAAGTGCCTGTGTGTAGTACAAACATAATGATGTGCCAGGAGGGAATCATTAAAAATAATTTACACAAGCCTTCATTTACAAGATCTTTTGATAGCACGCTTCCCCCGGAGTTTAGATCCACTGTACAACCCCTACCATTTGGAAAGTGCCAAGCAGGGAGTGAAGGAGGATACCTAAGTGGTTAATTAAGAGCCGTTCGGACGCCACAAGAGCCTCCTGAAAAATCCCTGTGATGTCTGCTGTGTCAAATGTCTCTCGCAGGCAAAGCCACGAGAGGCGGCAGGCATCACAGGCTAATTACCGGGGACGAGGAGCAGCTGAGAGTGGGCGGTCACGGGGCTTGTGCCGCGAGCCCCCAAGCTCACGATGGAGCAGAGGGAGCCTTTGTGCTCAGGACTGGGGAGCCAGCGCGGTGAGAAGGTGGGGTGACAGTGGCGCGGCGGTGGGGGCAGAGTGGCTCCCCGCCAGGACGATGGCCAGTGTGCCCAGAGCTTGTCCCTTTCACCTTTTCCAATATCCCCATCATTTCTCATGAAAATAAATGTGATGGAGTCATTCTTAAGATTCATTCTTGAGGCAAGAGAACAGACACAAAGACAAGTGTTGAACAGAAGCCCCTGCGATAACAGGGCGCAGCCTGGGAGATGAATGTGACGTGAGCGCACACACAAGCATGGCACCGCAGAAAAAGACGACACATGATGTTCTGAAGACCTTGAATCAGGCAGAATGCCCAGTGGTTTTGCAGAGTGATTGCCTTAGACTGCCCTGACGTGGTACTGTGCAAGAGGCAGGGCCTGTTAGCAAAACCAGCCAAGGGGTTGCCTAGGACAACAGTCTGTGCGGGTGGCGTCCGGAGGAGGGGAAGATGGACAGGGGGAGGAGGAAATGAGCGTCCTCACCACAGGAAAAAAATAGAGGTGGGTCATTCAAAGCCCAGAGACATGCATGGGCCCTTGGACTGGCTAGAAGCAAGGAGCTTACACTTCGGGGCTCGTGCCTGAGGGCACCAGTGCTACAGGTAACGAATCTCTAAAGGGCTCTGTCTTTAACCTTAATCTATTTATACAGGTGCTGACCACAGGGTTTAAAAGCACTCACCCCAAACTGATAAAACACTTCCATCTGATTGTGGAGTAATGCACAGACCCCATGTATGTGTTTGGACAGGCCAGTGAACAGGTATGGCGCTCAGTGTGAACGGCGGAACTCAGTCTGTGTTAACTGTGGATTTCAGAAGCAACATGCTTTGTCAGGGCCAGGGAAGCCTAGGTCTCTGAAGGCTTTTAGGGTAGGAAATAAAAAGTGGGGTGTGCTGGCTTTGCATGATGTGTGTGGGTTTCTTATGCTAAACTCTGGAACGCGGTCTTGGAAACGCTGGTATGTTTATGTACTCCATCAGCTGTTGTGAGGTTGTACAGAGAGCTCAGGAATTTAAGGGCAGAACTTCCATTGTAATCCTAGTCTTTTAACACTGGCTTTTGCCAAGAGATTAAAATTTAAAGCATCCTTTGTAGTCCAGGCAGCCTTCTCCAAGACAAAAGGAAACAAGACAAAAATCAGTGCCTCGCAAGGGTGTAATGCCGGGCTCCACATTGGGGAGACGTCCCATGCTCAGCCATTGTTCCCCCACAGGCAGGCCCTGCTGGCTGTGCAGTGGATGCGGGTTCATTTCATCCATCACTTTGTGGATGTGTCCTTCAAGATACTTGTCAGGTGGCCATATGCCTTCTTGAAGCAATGGAGAACTCTGTGGGTGTAATAACCCTCTTGGGTTTGGTATGTATTTTGTCCTACAAGGTGCAGGAAAAACAAATGGAGCTATTACGCATCCAGCCTGCTTCAATTCCCCCCCGCCTCCCATCTGACGGGCAGGGTGCTTGGGAAGACCCTGGAAGAAGCAGTCAGGAGCCACGATGTCCTAGAGTTAAAACCTAACCTCTCCAAAGGCAGGTGTCTCAAATCAGTGAGGGCATGAGGCAAACGTCGGGTTGAGGTGTCTCAAATCAATGAGGGCATGAATAAACGTACATATGAACGGCTGGCTAAATCCAGCTACAGAAGTAAATAAAAATAGTTCACCCATACATAACCCAGAAGAAAAGTAAAGCAAAGCTAAAATGTATAAATTGATGGCAGCTCATATAAATAATTTTAATTAAGATAATTCCCAAACCAAAGGAACCCTTAAGCTATGTGTCTTCTGAGAAAAATATGCTCACACTTTTCAAAATTACGTACAGTTTTGCTTCAAAAAGTAAATAAAATATTCAACACATTAAGGCTTCTGTCATGATCCCAGCCACCACTCTTTACATCTGTGGTTACATTTCCCAGTAATCTGGGCTACAGTATCCACCAGCTCTTAGAGTTGACTGGCTGCTTTACACAAATACTTTGATATTTCCTAAGAGACGTACATAAGACCCAGAATGCAATGCATTTTCAATGATATTGAAAAATAAACCCTTGCATTTAAATGTCAAATCCACCTATGAAATTTAGAGAAAAGCTACATGAGAGTGATGAGTCTCTTCATTTGTTGATGGTTCTATGAATTTGGCTGGAAAAGTTGACTTTAATACTTACGCATGCATTCTGAGCAATTACTGGCCATAGGCCTGTTAATATATGATCAAAATACTGAAGAAAATGTTTGAACCACTAGTTTTCGTTTATGTGTTTGTTTATTTATGTATCTCAGCAGGAAGCCCAGCTTGAATGAACACTTGGGGCACAATTAGCAAGCATCTACTCACAAGAACAGGAGCAAGCCTGCCACAGGCTGGGAGGGGTGGGGGAGAAGTTACTGGGAGGGGTGTCTAGCTAAGGAAAATGTACAGAACCCTTCCCTGGACAGCAAGGCAAACACCTCACGTCCAGTTCTGTCTCTGCAGGGCACTAGATGTTTCTAAACTATTTCACTGGTATTTCCAACAAACCCATGCTGAATGGCACGTTTTGCAAAATCTGAGATTTTTGGTTAAAAAAAGAAAAAAATTGTCCCTTCCTTCGGGAGGCAGCCCCTTTGCACTCCCAGCCCCTTACTGAGGTTGCCCTGCACAGCTTGGGAGAAACCCAGAAAGAGCCCTGGGGGGCCCTGCAGGGACAACGCCCCGCAGACCACTCCGCTGGGGCTGCCATGATCACCTGACTTGCGCCTAGGACTGGGGACCTGCCGCCCCCCAGGGGTGCAGACAGACTTGGGAACGCTGCAGTTAAATGGGACTTGCAGAGATTACAGGTGATCCTTAAGTGCCATTAAGTGATTTCCGTGTGAATGAGTCAAGCAGGCCTTTTCACAACCCGCTGCAAAGGCCCCTCAAACACCAGAGCAGAAAGGTAATTTGATAAATACCTGTATTTGTTGGGGCACTGGTCCGACAGACCACATGTGTCCCATTGCAGAGACATCACTGTGGTTAGCGACTCAGCGCTGCTATCCCCAGGCGACAAGCTCCAGCCTGCCCCACCACACCTCTAGGGCTACCCACAGGGAGGTCATGCCGGTCTGCCTGCTCTGCAGAAACCACTCACACTCCTAAAAACAATACACAGAGCCTCCTGGCCCCAGACACCTGCTGGCCGGTGTGGTGTGCAAGCTTCTGACCTTTCGTGCCCAGGTTCAGCAGGGCTGGGTCTTGGTCAGGGAGGGCCGCAGCTCCCAGGAAGGTGGCTCGGCAGAGGGCACTGCACGGGTTGCGCAGGCTGGTCCTGGGGGACCTCATCGCAGCAGGGGCCAGGCCACCACCCCCCTGACTGCGCCCTGGAATGTCCCGGCTGCATTGCAGCTCCGGGGAGCCAGCCAGCCCACACCCCCCACAGGACCTGGGGACAGGCTCCTTGATGTCACTTCCAAAGTTGCAAAGCTATTTGATGACTCTTTGGAGAGAGAGTCAATCTGCTTTCAGGAGCAGGGGGGTGAGAACCGCAGGCATTTAATAATTTCAACTGCCGACTCACAAGCTGGCAGGACCCACGGCTGAGCACAGCACAGCCAAGGGTCCTGGGCAGGCCTTTAGACAAGGGGAGCCCTCCCAGCTTCGTATACGTCACGTGCACCAGAAACTAATCCAGGTGAAATGGTGAACACGGTCTTGACACATTCACTATTTTCACGAAGAACTGCCACAGTGAAGCGAGTTTAATTGGATGTCCCGGAGCAGCCATTTTTCTCTTACTTCATTTTTGTAATTAGTATTCAGTTCATGCACTGTTAATGAGATGAAAATTAAAGTTTCCACATTTAATACCATGTTTTCATGCTTGCCACGCTTCAGGAGTTTTCGTGAATAAACACCGGTATCAATGGGCCGCCAGAAAGGGCCTCCTTCACCTGTGTGGGACTGTTTACAAAGCTCCCCATGCCTCTGCCTCTGGAAACGGGATGGAGGTGGCTGGACCTCAGGGGAATGTGCCCCGCTGTGTCCTGGGGAAAGGCCGGAGCAGCCTCATGCCATCGTCTGTTCCAGCATGAACACAGCTCTCTCCTGGGACACTATTTCTTTTTGCTATTTGCAGGGACAATTAGTGCACTATTTCCAGTCCATTAATAATCTCACTTGCACTGAAGAAAAGCTCTAGCCCAGAACTACCGACATCATCCTGTAAATGCCTAATGATCTCCCTGAAAGCCCAGTCCCGCTGTTGGCTTTGGGGCCCCTGAAGCAGGCTGGCTTCGGGCTGCAGGCTGCGGTGCTGGAGGAAGAATATGACCACACCCCACATGCTGCCTGCAAGCGGCAAGCGCAGCCTCTTCGAATTATGCTGTGAAGCCAGACCAACCTGAAACCCTTTTCTTCCCTGTTAAGTCTGCATAGCATTTTCAGGGGGTTGAAGGAGAACAGTGCTATCAAAGTTTAAATTCAGAGAAGAGTCCACATTATTTTTCTGTCATTTTCCAGGAAAGGCCGACAAGGTGGGCTGCAGTGATCATGGACAGGACACACAAAGTTAAGCAGAGTGTAGGTGAATATTTTTTCATTGAATGGGAAATGCACCCAATTTTCAGGAAGGCACCACTTGCTGCTGGCCCCACTGAGTGCCCAGGAACAGGTGGCCCATAACACACCCCATCCCCGGTCTCCCTCCACACTCACTCCTGGTGAGAAAAAAACAGAAAGGGAAAGGCCATATCCAATTATTTTATGTTACTTTACATGTCTGATCAGTACATAAAACAGTAAAAAAATAATAGCCCTGCATCCTCACTCTGTGTGGATAACTGAAGACACCGGCGAGAGGGCCCCTCTCCTTCCCAAATTACCAGGGACTGATTTTTCCATGAGCTGCACCGGCTGCAGGGCCACACCCATGGAACCAGAAGGGACACCCTGGGACTGCTGTGGACATATTCAGCAAGGCCTTAGGAGGCCGTCCCAATATTCCCTGTGCAGCTTGAAATGCAAAGGCAATGGCCTTTATGGTCTCCATCCAGTCATCAAGCAAACGATTGATTAAAAAGAACTGGTTAGAAAATTAATATAAATATAATGTTCTAAACAATTGTTCTCAGTCATAGCATGATATAGGAAGATACTTTAAAAGTTCTTCTTGTGATAAATAGCTTAAAAAATGAAACCTTCAATTCTTAATGCAAACTCATGGTGTTTCTCCTTCTCAGGCACATAGACAATTAAGCAGGGCTGTGAGGGTACGCATGCAGTCAGCTTATTGAATCAGAAGGTGAATCCACCCATGGGAACATTGATCTGATTAATTACTCTTGCATTACATGCACAAAAGAAATGCCCTTTTTACTATTCAGATGATAAAGAAGTCACTATGTAGGAAACAAAATGAAAGTTTTTATTCATTGACTTACAAATATCTACTGAGAGCATAGCACAAATCTGTGTTGCTGTGCTAGGTGCTGGGTGGGGTATAAGGTTGGACAAGCTGTGCTTCGTGCCCTATAAGAGAATCAAACTATGCAAACACATGCACACACGTGTGTGCACATGGAACCTGGTGGCTGTATCACAGGAGACTGTGCACAGTCATGCTCAGAAACCCGTTGTTTCTGAGATGGGGATTACAGGTGGCTTTCATTTTCTTTGTGTTGCTTTTCCTAATTTTATTACTTTCTACAAATAATTGTTAATGCTTTCCCGACCCTAAGGAAGCAGTGCAGTAAGTGTGAACTTCCAGGGCATAGTTCTGGGCGAGCGCCACGGGAGGGACCCTGCGGTAGGTAACAAGGGCTTGCCCAGTCGAGTGACCGGAAGGCGTCCCAAGACCACGTGCAGAGCATCAGGGTGGGCCCAGGCATGTGGGCAACAGCGGGCAGGGGATGGCCAGGGGCCTGCATGAGCTGCCCCAGGGCATGGCTGGAAGTTGTGTGGGACAGCAGGCAGATTGGGAATGGGTGGGCGCGTGGCAGGTCCGGCATCTGAGCTGCACTGGGAGCTCCAGAAGGTCGTGGGGCTGGTGAGCATTGTGCACGTGGGCAATGCCTTCTCGGAATCTTTTTCCCTCCATTACCTCTGATTCCAGTGATACTTTGCTGTTTATTTTCCAATTTGACTTTCAAATGTTCCTTAAGGTGTTAAGTCCTGGGAGGGA